>NC_134710.1:454780146-454894175 GCF_043290135.1 Rhipicephalus microplus
TACGATGCGGCCTGAACAAATGTAGTGCTTGTCAAAATGTGCAAAAAACTCAAGCTTCCCCGACCCCAAGAAAAAAAAAATCATTAACTGCATCGCACTAGAAAGGAGCAAGCATATCTGCATAAGCTGCCATCATACTGACTTTCGGCAAATCTATCGCCAAAAAAAAAGGAAATAATACTGAACCGAGAGCAACATACGTTCTCAGTACAGTCAAAGGGAAGTCAATGCAAGCAAGTTTATTATAAATATCAAAGAAACGCGCGTCGCAACTTGTACGAGCGGCCAGCGGCGAGCAGCTTCTGCAGGCAAAGCTTCTATCTAAGATGCCTGTGGCGCCACCTCTCCTATGCGACACCAACTGCGTCAGAGGAGCGGCGGAGTAAGCCCACTGCTCTCTTCTAGTACACTGTAGCGTATCCCCCCTCCGACGCCGAGAGGGGCATTCGATACTTTTGACGCGTAGGCGTGATCACCGCGTGCCAGTGGTTGGCACTTAACGGTCTCCTCGTTCGACCACGAAGTGCGCGTACACTGCGACGTAGTCCAAGGGCTCAATTTGCTTCGAGGTGCTACGACTGTGCGAGCGTTGAACTTGTTTGTTTCTCCCGTAACTGCATGCGGTCAATACGAATCTTAAAATATGGAATACTGATAGTTTTCTCATTGAAACAGTTGAAATTTTTTCTTTATAAGTAACTATCTAGCTTCTTAAATTTTTTTAAAGAACTATGCTTTATTTTCTTGTTTCGTTTGCTTTCAACAAGCTCGGCCAGGGGGTGCAGACGACACGAAATCACTCTCAGCCAGATCACGAGTCTTATCCCGATCGGGCCTGATCGCGAATAAGAGTGACCGTGTAGCAGCACCCAATCCGTATCATGGTTAACCCAGATCGGCGCTGATTACGATAAAAAATGTCCGTGTGACACCGGTATTGATCCTGATCGTGCTAAATCGCGATGAGTGCACCGCGTGACACCAGCATAAGAGTACTAAACACCGCGTGCATGAGCTGATGCTATGTGGGCTGAAACCTGTATACCTGGCAGCTTCTGTATACGACGCAAAGGCTACCAGGTAAATGCAGCATCAAGCCCACTTCACAGATAAGAGACCGAGTAGTGTACCAGAGCTTGACCTTGAGCACAATACCTGAAAAGAGGGTGCCGGCCTGCGGCTCTTCGGAAGCGGGCTCCTCGGTGTTCTTTGTGGTGGTGTCGTCCTTGGTGGCATCTTCTTTCTCGAAGAGATCGCGGGCACAGAGCAGACGCTCTGCTCCCCCGAACAAGTCGTCATCGCCCGCCCGTAGCTCGAACACAAGGTTCGCAAGCGCGTCGCCGCGCGCCCATTCGTCAGGCTTTTTGGAGAGCAGAAACTCGCCGTTGCGGCCGTACACGGCGTCGTCTTCGCCATCTTGGAATGGATCACCGCTAGACGCACGCAGGAAGTCTACGGCCGCCTTAGAGCAGAGTTCCTCCTCGTCGCACACGTCGCCGCACAGGACTCCGTGGCCATCACGATCGCCTTGCCGTGTTCGGGGCGACCCCGTCGCTATTGACGAGGAGGGGTCCTCCATATTACAAACACGCTCTGCACACACCGACTAAGAAATGCTTAGACAAGGTACGAGGTACAGTAGGCTCAGTTGGCTCCCTTCTCTCACACTTGTTTCACGCAAAAGATGGCGCTGATGAATATGATGATGATGATGCCTCTATTGTGGTTCTTGCCCACTTTGGGCATGGCTATGGTCCCTAGAATACTACCATGGAGCAAGGTTCCATGTCTATGGTCCTTAGAATACTAACATGGAGGAAGGTTCCATGTAAGCACCATAGCACGGCCGGGCTAGACTGCACCCTACGTCACTAGATCCTTCTTCAGTTTGCAAATTCTGCTGGGACGAGGCATGACGATAGTTATAGCACGAGAACAAAACGACGACACCACGGTGTGACGACACAGGACACGAGCGCCACGTTTCTATGGGACGAGGCGGCGAAACGCGGGCCCTTTCGTTTCCCGCTCCCTAGGTGGCGCTTCCAATCCCGTTTGACTTATTGGTGGCTAAAGTCAAGGCATGAGTAAAAATTAAACCCTTCAGTGCAAAGTACGAATCCTCAACTTCATTATTTAAAGGGAAAAAATAAATCTTGTTTTTAATTCATTAAGTATTATGGCTTAGTGGCACTAGTCACCGCCCGATATAAAGGGTACAGCCATATCCATCCATCTACCGGTCGCCGCGACGTAATGGATCCTACGCACAGCGAGTTGTTGCGGTTAATTTGGCGTTGCGGGAGTTATTTTCCGTGATAGTGCGCTAAGGTTATTAAGAGTGGGCAATTAAAGCACCAGTTGTGCGGCTAATGCGGTGCCACATGGCGGAGATGCGAGTGCGATGCCTGAATCTTGCGGGCATTGTGTTAATTTAGCCGTATTGCGTTCTTGTTCTTTGAACTTCAACCGTATATATTAAAAAAACCGTTGCAGTGGTCTTAAGGGTAAATACTGGAGGACTATTCACTTGAATTCAGGTGCATGTTAGAGAAACCACAGGTGGCCAAATTTTTCAAAGCTCTTTAACATAACGTGCCTCGAAATCGTATAACCTTAGTTATTGTTATACAATGAGGCACACACCAGATTCATCTGATGCCGCCGGAGATATTGGAAGTGTAAAGCCTAGAACAATTTGTACGTTCCTGATAACTCGAATTTACGATCAGAACGATTTCTTTTTTTTTTTTTTTTCAAGGAAAGATAGCCCATGAATTCAATAAATGCATTACCCTTATAAGGCTATAAAATGCAAAATACGATGTGTTCAGCAAAGCCTTACTGAATGAACACAATTTATTGAACGCTACCACAAACAAACTGGAAGTCACTTTTGTTCACGCGGTATCAAAACTACTTCACTGTGAACATCGTGCGCGTAGTCAAGAAGATATCGTCCTCCTGGAAGTGGAGGTCGCACACAGCGCAAGATCTTAATGGTTCCTTATCCAATCTCGGCATTGCTTGTTGCCACTGTTGAAGACCCACCTCATCAACGCGTGGCTTGAAAAAGTGCCTTTTTTCGGTCGCAGATTACGTTGAGTCGAAGCCGCTTTGACAGCCAGTGACAAAGCAGCGAGGCATGTTTTATAACATCAAAAAAAATGGCAGTGGCTTAGCTCAGCTATGCCAGAATATACGTAGCGTTAGCAAAGGTTCAGCTGATTATTCTTAGCTTTCCAGAGTGTATAGGATTAGCTTGATTATCATGCTTACTGCTGCTGCAATGACACACGTATATTTATTTTGCCGGACAACTACTTCGGGATACGATGAGTAAAGCTTCTCCGCTCTACTGCACCGTTGAGCAGCATTCGCACTCTCCTTCTCCATGGCTATACCACAGTGGCAAACGCCAGTCAGAGGCGCTATCAAGCGGCTCCAGCGCAGTGTCAGATGGCGACTGCACAGGGAAGGCGCACGCGTCGGCGTCCACATCATGACCTACTACACTCCTGACCTGTTCAGATAGCGGGGTTCCTATGGGAGCGCGTGTCCCCGCTCTCGTTCAATCGCTCGCCGTAGGTGGCGCTACCTATAACCTGTTCGTCTGCTACTGTGCGGCCGGCAGGAGGGCGACGGACTGATACCATGCGTCTGCTTCTGTGACAAACTGCCTATACGTGTGATTGTTTTTTGCTGAAAAGGCTAACGTGTGCTATGTGTTACATTTTAGTAGTTAGGCTATACTGGTTGATTGACTTCTAAAGCTGTATATTTGCGTAGAAATGTCTTGCTGCATGGTTGTTTTTGCCATTCCAGCCTAAAAAAACTTCAATTTAGTATTCATAAAGCTTTTGACTAATAATGTACTCATTGGTAATAGAATATCAAACTGATTTTAGGTTGTTTAGGACGCGTCAGGTGAAACGCAGTGCCCCTGTTGAGCACTTACCTTGGACACTCGCCCTGGACAGGTGTTACACTTGTAGTCAATTGATAGAAGAGAATAATGCACATACGCCCACGGACGCATATCAAGGAGAGACACAGGAATTGAAGCTTTAACTCTTACTGTGACCTACACAACAAAAATTGTGCGTCAAATTTCGCTACGGGAGTTTGTCTGCTGGAACGGGGAGCGCTGGCCGATGCGCGTTTCTATGATTTTATATGTCCGTGCGATGAGACGATATGGTAAAGGCAGTGATGTGCCTATCGAGGGCAACACATTGCGACCCCAATAAAGTTTTTATCGTCATCATTATCATCATCTTGTCGAGCATAGTTAATAATAATAATAATAATAATAATAATAATAATAATAATAATAATAATAATAATAATAATAATAATAATAATAATAATAATAATAATAATGTTTTATTTTTCATCAATAGTTTGATGAAGGACAGCGGCAGGTAAAAGCTGCTCTTCGAAAGAGGCAGCTTGACATAGGCCCACAGACGCCTTTAGCACGACAGCACTGGCAAACAGTTAGCAATGTTATCTAAGCAACAATTACAAAAATATCAAGTTCAAATTCTAAAAATAAAAATAGCAACCATGATAACAATGTAGCAACTGCAAAGAAATCTTGAAAACTATACATGTGTATATCGTGCAATTGAGTTCGGGTACAGAGTAAGAAATCTATGCCAGCTTTCACATATTTATCAATTAACGTAGAAACTGTGTAGAACAACCTATCTGTGGAGTAGTTTGTTCTCGAAGTTTTTATTTTCCATGTTTCTTTATGTCATGTTTCGAACAAATTATTTGGCTGCAGTTTCGAGAGGTCGTACAAATAATGTCGACTTTCTTGAAATTGACGCCTGACCACCAATGCTAACTTAAAATCGTAGAGACGATGTAGGGGTGGTATTCCAGCCTGTTGAAACAATTCACTTCTGCGAGCATCATACGACCAGTAAAAAATTATTCTAATATACGTCTTTTGCATCAGGTACAGTTTTTGTAAGCGCGTGTTAGTCGTAGTCCTTCATACCAAGAAACAATAAGCAAGATGCCAACAGAACAGTCATTTATAAAGTAAGAATTTTACCTTGTATAGTAGAACAGTTTTGCCACTGTACACCGTGCCCTCTACGCGAGATAACTGACCCAGCACACTGTAAATGCGATCGTTTCAAAGCATATTGCTCGAAAATGTAACTCCAAGAATTTTTATACAATTTACTAACTCAATAATAGTATCGCCATACTTGAAATGTATGTTTTCATTAACAGACTTATTTTTAGGGCGGAATAGTACCGCCTTTGTTGTACTAGTGGTTATGTTTGATTGATAGCGCCCAAGGGCGACACCCGCAGTTGGGGCGCGTACACATGCTGAAAATGTGCCATTATACTCGTTTGTCAATGAAAAGCAGATCCCTCAAAGTGATATCAAGGTTTCTGCTAAAAGAATTTGGCGAGTGTATGCGTGTGATTCGAGCAATGTTACAGCACTTCAAAATGAAACAAAACACATTTGTCGCTTTACTTATGCGTGCCACAATATGCCAGTTAAAGCTGATGTTTCAAACAAAGTTTCTGCACTTTCGAAGAATATCCTACTTGCTGGCACACAGTGACGGCTTGTGTCTGCAATAAAGAAAAACATATGTACGCGTACAGAGCTGCGTGCATTTGGGTCATAGTTCAATAAAATGTGCTAGCAAGGTTCTGGGCGCGTACATGATACAATGGAGGCATGCAACTAAACTTTTAAAATCTTGCGAGATTTTGGCTTTTCGGCTATTCTCTTTCTCTTTCCTTCTTTGGCTGTTTTGTCCCGCACGTAGTTTGAGAAGAAAGGACGGCTAAATTTTTGCAACACTAGCCGCGCCATGGCTTCTCGGTGCTCGCTAGTAGCGCCTTTATGGCTGAAAAGAGGGTTCAAGGCCACTGCAGGTAGCACAGTTTGCACAAAAAGTGCCATCGGCCTCTTTTTGGAAATGGCCAATGGCGCAAATGCTTCCGCGGCCCTTTCTAGAGTGCTCACAAAGGAAAGAAATGAGATCGTTGGGTATGAAAGCCCTCCCCTGTCTAAATTAAATATCACAGCAGTAGCTGGTCCAGATGAGCTGGGAGCCTTGATTTTGCCGATGCAGTCGTCGCAAGTAATGCAATCCTCAGCTGCTTTCACCAGGAAGCCCGCTATAAGGCCAAGCGTGCTGGCCCTTATGCCTGGCTGTGGGGCACCTGTGGGAAGGTAGAAATGAAAAGTGTGCAAGAATTTTATCAGTATATAGATAAGCATGCATGATTAAACCGACACGTGTCCGTATACAAAATATGAGAAATATATATATATATATATATATATATATATATATATATATATATATATATATATATATATATATATATATATATATATATATATATATATATATATATATATATATATATATATATATATATATATGGATGTTAATGCGCTTTCAGATAACAACTGTTGCCCCACCGCGGTGGTCTAGTGGCTAAGGTACTCGGCTGCTGACCCGCAGGTCGCGGGACCGAATCCCGGCTTCGGCGGCTGCACTTTCGATGGAGGTGAAAATGCCGTAGGCCCGCGTTCTCAGATTTGGGCGCACGTTAAAGAACCCCAGGTGGTCGAAATTTCTGGAGCCCTTCACTACGGTGTCTCTCATAATAATATGGTGGTTTTGGAACGTTAAACCCCACATATCATCAAGATAACTGTTCATTCAGCCGACGTTTGCGTCGGGAGAGCCCCGTCTTTTTCAAGGTATAATAATATTTACACATTTTCCGCGTCGATTTATAGCTTGTCACGACAGGAGGGAAGAAGTCCGGAGAATAGTATAAACAACAACATAAAAAAAACTGAGGGAGAAACGTTTAAAAATAAAAAAAAATCTAGGAGAAGAAGCAAGAGAAAGACGACGGGATTAGGAAGGGACAGCATCTCAAGAGAGTAAGGCGAACGCAAACGAGCCATGCCATCATCTGTGTGCCAGTTATGACAGCGATTCAAAACCGCCGAAAATTTCTTCCCCGATTGCGGGAAAGGGACGTCGGTTAGTCGAGTTGTGTGGGCGCCTGGTGAAAGCATGTTATATTTTTAAATGTAAGCCATAGTACCTGCTTGTACCATGGACTTATCGTTACATACATACACAGTATAACTGATTGAGAAGCATGTTTTCATCTACATCGTGCACTGACGCAAACGCTGCCTCACGCGGCTTGCATGTAACACAGTAAGCAGCGCAGAGTTTATAATATATGCATAATATCGTATAGTGGGGAATTGTTGGACGGTGTGTAATAATTTTTAAATAATGTAAATCATTCCATTACACGGAATCAACGAGATATGAAAAGCGCACCACGGCAAGTCTGCAGGGCTTCTAGATGTGGCCGCATCGTCTGGGTTATAGTAGCAGATGTCGATGCCGCGCACTCGCCTGACGACCCTTGATTCTGGTTTACTAGCGAGTGCATTTCCAGAGGTTGTCCGGCTTGCTTTACTGCTGTGGAGCACGACGCCTGCCTTGCACTGGGCGATCCAAGAGGAGACGTTGTTTGCTCTGTACTGCCGCTTGGTGATGAGTGCATCATTCCCATCACGAGGACTTTCTGCAGTGATGAAAGCGCAGCACGGGCGTCTGTCTGATCGTTGCTTCCTTGAAGCTGTCTGATGGTGGAAAAAAGTGCTTCGACAGGGTCACTGGAGAATTTGGCAGTCAACACGTATAGGAAACCTGAACGGATGAGAAATTGTGTGCACTGTACTGTGGACATTGTGGTCAGTTGGAGAGCTTCGTATGTTTCAAGAGATATGAATGCCCTCTTATGTGGTGCCGCGGCTTTCCATGCTGCGAAAAAGGGCAGAAATTCCTGCTCCAGCCATATCAACCTGAAAATAAAGCAGTTTATTGTAGAAAATATGAAACCTAGCGGGATAAATGGAATGTACCTGTCATCATCTGGGGAACTGAACGGCATCCTGTTTTGGTCCCGGCTTACTACGTGGAAGGTTGTATTTCTTATGTTGTGTATGGTGAACCATTTAAATATCATTTCCATCAGCTCGATGGTTGGCAGGCAGTCTTCAAACCCGAAAATGCCAAATCTGCGGCCGTATTGTAAGAGGTATCGTAAGGCCGATGTCACCTAGAAACCAAGGAGACGCGACATATTAAAAATGATCGGAATTATTTAGAGAGAGGTTTCTAAGCTTGGACGTTCGTATACAGCAAGTGAGACGAGTTACAAGTGGCACTGCAGTCATCAATAACGTGCACTTTTAAGTGAGTTTGTGTTAGTGAACATATATTTATAGAAGCTCTAATGATACGTAATTATTGTGTGGTAAGCAATACGCGCAGGTACATTCGTTAAGAAAGGGAAATTGTATGTTCAGATAACCATGCGCTGTTAGCAGCAGCAGTAGCAGCAGCTCATGTGCATGTTTTTATGTGACCATACTGATAAATATGTTAGCAGTTATATACGTATTGAATTACATTTTCACCATTTGCTTCCGTTTGGGTTCTACAAACAAATAAACCAGAAACTAACATGAATATTCACGTATCGTTTGCGGTGAATTACTATTAAAAGGCAGTTTTTGTACTGCTTCATTTGAACGAAAAGCTGCAAAATTTTTTCTGCTTCTGCATGAACATTCACTTGACGTAATATGATGTAAAATGAGTTGTGGCGTAATATTAGCGCATAAAAGTTTGCCCGAGCGCGCCAAAGAATTTGAGAAGTATAAACGTCACTACTGATAGAAAACTGCGAGCATGATTCTAGCTCAATTAGATGTATTTTTTTGTGTAATACAGGTTGCAGGAAGCATACATAATTTACAGCTAACGAAAAGGCATTTCCTGCATGACCTGTGTGCGTCACGCATTGTGATGTCTACAAGGAATACAGAGAATCTGGGAGTGTGTGACACTAACGCTAAATGGGTTTACACCTTTTCTTATACATGCCTGTGGAGAGAACACTTCAACGGCCCTCTTCACGCTTAATTTCTCGAAGTTCGTCGGGTAAACGTGCTTCTGCGTAAGGTTCCGAACAAGCTTGAACGACGACTGTTTTTCTGTTATGTCCAGCAACTTTCTCAAATACGTGGGGCTGTAGTAATGCCCATTGTTGAACAGAACGCGTTTGGTGGACAACATCTGGTTGCGGAGATTTTTCAGGATGTGGCAGTGGTCAAAAGAAAGGAAGAGCCTCCGATTCATATCCATTGGATGTCTGCAACAACAACAAAAAAAAATGAATAAATAAATTGGAGAAAGGCGGCGTTTGCGGTGTGAATAATTAGTTGCATATACGGTTTTCTGTTTTTTACCAAAGTAATGTAAATGTTAGCCATTCGAAGGACGTGTGCGTTGTTAATTATTACCTTATTATAAAATTTCTCCACTCATGCCATGATCCTGCAGGTCTGTGTGTGTGTTTTATTGAGATTACCTACACCTTAAATCTTCCGAAACTTTAAGTATACTCACCCATTCATACAGTCGCATGCAGGTGCGCATACATTACGCAAACGCGTAACGTCAATTGATTTGTAAAGACGGGCTATTTACAGCGATTGTACTGTTGATAGCAATCTTGTTATGGACACGGCTTTCTTATATGGCAGCGCTGATTAAAAAAAAAGAAGGGGGGGGGGGGGCTCTGATGCTGATACAGGCTTTTTTTTTTGTGCGACCAAGTCTTTTGTTTTTTTTTTCACTCAAACACGGCATGCATGCGCGTGCATACATTGATTGATAGATATGTGGGGTTTAACGTCCCAAAACCACCATATGATTTTGAGAGACGCCGTAGTGGAGGGCTCCGGAAATTTCGACCACCTGGGGTTCTTTAACGTGCACCCAAATCTGAGAACGCGGGCCTACAACATTTCCGCCTCCATCGGAAAAGCAGCAGCCGCAGCTGGGATTCGATCCATGCATACATTGAGGGCACACTGCGAATACATATAAAAAAATATTTACACTAGGCATTGCGCACAGCTTAATGCGAGCTGAGAGCAAAAATATATACTTAGCAACTTACGGCACAACTGGCATCATACGACCATTCCCTAACATGGTGAACATCTTTTTGTTCGAAGCGTGGTTGTCAGCTACAAGTCGGACCACTTGGAATCCTGCTTCTTCGATGGACTTAATTACTTCAAGTGTTAGTTGATGCAGGTGGTCTCCTTTTACTGACTGCGTGAAATAATATCCCACGGGTAGCCTGAAAAAGATAAAAATTAGCAGTATTCTGTAGCGTCGGTGTCAGCTGGGCTTAAAATCTCACTCCGTTGGAGAGAGGAGGAGAGCCAATTGCTCATCTCGAGTGCTTGTCAAATAAGTGCACAATGCTAAAGTTGACTTGCCGGGGGAAAGGGGGGGGGGAGCCCTCCTTAAAAAATAGAAGACGACTCCCCCTGCCCCTCCCCAGACTTTCAGCCCTGGTCGCGGAATAGCACATCATTGGTTAATTAAAGACAACGTTTTCTTTTTATATCTATAGGTGGGGTTAGTCTTTCAGTCACAGCGAAACGTATAGTGATAGACAAAGTGATGATTCACTTACGTGTAGTGCGTTGATAAGCCTACAAATACAAAGGCGAGAAGGTGTGTGGCCAGCTCGTTCTGAATGCCCACTTCTTTTTCTAGGCCTCCCATTTCGACTAGGCCATGGACTTTGTCTCCTTTTTTTTCGTACGTCAGTGCTTGCTTTAAAGACATTTCATCCACAATCAAAGAGCCCATTTTTTCCTAACAAAAAAAATGGGGGGGGGGGGAATTCACTGTTAACAGACATGCGTTATATATCGGCGGAGACAGTTAATTATATAAATAACCTTCTTTGTTGTTCCGTACATGACCCATAATTTAACAGAAATGATTAGGGTTTAGAGCAAACATAGCGCACTGCCGTATACTCTTAAACAATACATCTTACGTTCGAGTAATCCTTGCCACAGGTCTGGTCCCTGTTTATTCACTTTAAATCACTTTTCATTCGGCTATACTAGCATGTATTTTGATCAGTCAAACACTGCCGCGTGCGCTGCTTCCTTCGTTATTCGCGTGCATATTGTAAATAATTCTGATCGAAGTAACGTACCCGTTCGGACAAGTGTGTGCTTTCCGTGTGCAGCCTTTGCTTCATTAGCGACGAAACAACTGCTCCAGTACAGTAGCCAATGTAACGCTTCAGTGTCATGCGACTTGGAAGGGTGAGGCACCCAGACCTCCGCAACATTTCGTACCCGCAGGGTGATTTAGCTTGCCACATTATGGCCTGCCTGATGGTCACCTCTTTCCAACGGTGATTTTTCTCACGCAGGCATTGCAATTGCTCCTTCAAAAATTCAGCCTTCTTGTCGTTCTCGTCCAGCATTTCCTGATGATGAAAGGGCAGTTGAAATGCGTAAATCACGCGCAAGATAACATACTGGAAGAAAGCGGAAGTGCAGGGGAGAATGGAAGCTTGACCCGCTGAAACATCGTAGAGCAGGGAATGCCGGCGCATCCAACAATTCGACATTTACGTACTGGACTTGCCCTTGTCAAGACAAGTTTAGATGTTGTGGGAGAGTGAGCAAACGTTCACACACACGCTACTAAAGGAGGCTGTTGCTGTCCTGACAAAGAATAGTGCACCTGATTGTCGAAACCTTGCATTTGGCATCATTCCTTATTCAACAATTCATAATCGCGAGAAAAGATATGCGTTTACTCTTAAGACAATAATAGATGTTTCATGTCACCACGTGGACATTCAATTGCAGCTATGCTACATTAATGAATTGCGCAACTTCAGACTTGCGTCATGTTCAGTAACCGGCCACCGACTCACACATACGGACTAGCGGAAACTGTTCACTTACACTTTCCAAACCATTCCTTCCTTTTTGAATGCAATGCTGCTCGCTCAAGTTTATAAGGCAGACATCACATGTGCGTCAAGCGTGGCTTCCTGTACGAGCATAAACCGATCGGCCCATAGCACCAACACAACACAGCTTGCAAATTACTGTCTTTCCAGTTGTCAGTCCAATGTCCCTAATTGTTTGCGACGACAGAAATTTGAACTCGTTGTTCGCAGGATAAAGGAATAAACTCGGGGTGCGCCAATCACGCAAGGGGGTACACACCGACCTTCGTATCTTAAACACTTGCTCATGTGCGCGCTTACCCACCAACCTTCTTTTATTCCGTGTCCTTATGTCAGGCCTACACCTTCGTATGACCAGAAAGATTGCCAGCATCGGCGTACACTAAAATGTCACGTAAATTTATATGAAGAAGAAAATCTATAAACAGAGTTTCTCTCGAGCAGACATCATGACAGCGGACTTGTCATCCTTAAGGCTATAATTGTATTTCAGTCTTTCAGAAAACAAGCCTGCTTGTCGAAACGCCGCCTCGAAACAACTTTGCTAAAACTACTGATTAAGCGAGTTGGTTCATGATTATTTTCAGTGTTTGTGTGTGTGTAAACAGCGATTAAAGAATGGGAACAACCCCTGTTCACAGGTTTTTTACTGCAAGCTTCCATCCTCCCCTTTCTGACGTTTCTTACAAAAAAGTATAGGGACACTAAGTTAATAGACTGATAAATGAGTACCTGATAATTCTCTATCGTTCCTGTTCCGATCATACGACTATTAGAACAGAAAAAATTAAGACTAGGTTTAATGTTCTGAGTTTGGCGAACAATCTTCGACACGTGCACGTCGCTTTATGTTGCGTCGCTCCTTGTGTACTTGGCCGCATTGGCTGAGAACATTTCTTTGAAACTTGCTACTTCAGACCTTGCATCTACTAACACAGCAGTCTTAGACATTACCTGAGGCCGTCAAAGTATGACGTCACTGCTAGCCGATGCGCGAGAACTTAAGGGTAGCATCGCCACCTTTACAATCTCTTATAGTTTCGAGAATTCCTTCGCTCACCGGACGTCCTCTCGTAGTACGGGTGATGTTGATAGAATTGACTTACTCCTAAATTGTTATTATGTTCAGAGTCATTTAAAATTAAGTGCGAATATAAAAGGATTAATATAACATTCGTCCACTGACGTAACTGCGTACCTGCAGCGTTAGAGCGCCATTCGCCTCGGCGAGGGCTTTCATCTCGAAAAAATCTTTCTTTAGCTTCTCTAGCTGTGAATGCAAATTACTGTTCATTTCTTTCAGCCTGCTGCACTTCCGCCGCAACGTCTTAGTTGCCGCGACCAGGGAGCGCATCTTCTTCAAACCGATCGACGTTTGCGACGTCATGGAGCGCCGCACTGGCCTCTTCTGGTGTTCCCCTTGTATAACTGAACTACAGTCCTCCATGTTGTCCTGACTTGATGGAAAATGCAACCACTCGGCCTCTTGTGCAGTTTCAATTGGGTTTTCAGAACTATATACTTCCCCAGGCTCCGCTGATGCTCGCTCTTCTTGAGAAGAATCTGCGTTGGACGTTCCCCTGTTAAGCCGAAAAAATAGCGAAGCATGACAGATATATTGTCCCGCTAAACGCATAAGGGAATACTGCTAACATTATTCTTATCCGTTGTTGTGTTAGACTTCAAGTTTTACTTACAGTATTTTTACTTGTATGGGTGCCAGCGTTGTTTCCCCCTGCGTTCGTTTTAGCCGCTTTTTCCGCGGCATTGGATCTTGCCCACGTGGATCAGGAGAAGCGGGAAATAAGGAAGGCACGGCTGTGGGCTTCAACATCTTCCTTTTCGTCACTGTTCTGTAATCTTCAGCGGTAAAATGCAGGCTGCATACCTTCGACCGGTCGCTGGGCTCCCAGCGATGCTTTCCTGAACCTTCATCAAAGGTAAAGGCGTATACGCATGGCTAGCAAGATTGCAAAATAACAGTCCATAACACCTTTTTTGTAATTAATTTTTCCAAAATGTAACAAGCCAAATGGGGAGGTTAAGAAAAAGCATAGCCACGATTTTATTCTGGGGAAGTACCTGTATACCCATTTAGTGCATTTTCATATTTTCTCGCAGCCTTTGTAAATGTCTTTTTAGATGACTACATTCGTCGATTGATGTTTAGTGATGGTACGTGGTCGAGTCCAGTGGCATACTTGAAGCCCTTTATTCGAAGAGCTCATTGGCTATACAAGGTTTCATAACAAAGCTGAATTTCCTAATGGCTGCTCAGTAACGAAGCGCGACCCAATACGACAGAGCCGAAACCGAGGCGCACTTGAGCGCCTTGGTCTTGGTTTAGAGCGCAAACCTCTAACCTGTACAATGACTCCGCCGTTGACGACGATGACTTCAGTGGTTTTTGTTCTTTTGCATTCTCCAAAACGAATCTTTGTCATGCATGATGTAATCTCAGATGCAGCACGCACATAAATAGAGTATCTGTCGCTGATTATTCCAGGTTCCTCATTTCGGTTTCACCGGCTGGGTCTCTTAACCCTCACAGAGCCGATGGGCTCATTGCACGAAGGACTTCAATTATGTCATTATACCCGACCGCCTGCCAGCCCTATATAGAGTGAACAGTTAATCGCCACATTTCGTTACCGGCGTAACGTTTCTAATTACCTTAAGTAAGCTTATACAGAAACGAACAAAGCTGTATGGGAAGATAGAGGTTTGAGATGAGAAATACATTTGACCAAATTCGGTCGCTAACTTCAGTGACACCCAGTGTTCAAGAGTTGTCCATCGCTAAACACACACACACACACACACACACACACACACACACACACACACACACACACACACACACACACACACACACACACAGAGACAAACTGTGGAGGCAGCACGTAAATATTTCATATCATTAATTTTTTTATGGATTTCGGCGGCATTTGTTGAGGCAGCCTTCGGGAAGGGTGCTCGAACCCCTCGCAACCCACCGCTACGCATTTTTACATAATTTACAGATTTCGTATATTTACTTTTTTCTTGTGTGCTATATTTAAATTTCTTGGCACTATTTGTGGAGCCTGCCATATTAGCCGCGGTACTTTAAAAAAGCTTTCATGTTTTTTAGCTCAGTGAATTAGCATAACACACGGAAATAAAGTTTACTAAAGCACCCTGGTGCTTCTTGCTAGCTTGCAACTCGTTCTGAATTGAAACGACTCTCAAAAACACAAGACTCACCTTTTCTTCCAATTGCCTCGATCCATTCTTCCCGTATGTCTGTGGCAGGAAACTCGTGAAAACTTACTTTACTTTGTTTGCCTTGTTCCGATTTGCAATATGGCACGCAGCAATACACCATACTTACATTTGAGGTGTCAGCTCATCTAAAAAAAAAAAACTGCACGCGGCCACTATTAGAGCTGACTACTGCAGCTATCTGCCGTCTGCAAGTTTCTGCACACGACCTACTGTGTTTCTGCGTATCTTCTGCAATTTGTGTATGCGTATCGTCTGGAACCATCGTGATTCAGTGTGAACAATGAATGCCTAACAATAGTTTTTTTATCTCGTTGGACTACGTTTTCATTCAAGAAATATTTTCATAATAAATTTTCCTTCATTTGTAGAAAAGTTCCCGTCTGCTTGCCACTGTGACCCTTTGTGTGCTTTTTTTACGGTTCTATTTCTGCTTCAAACGTCCACACGAATGCAGCCAACTCTGACGAGGAATCATATCGCTTTATTTGCCATATTTTACACATTCATACACAATTCATGCACAATAAGAACGATTTGCACTGCCACAGCGATGGCTGAAGCAGACGACAGCGAACAGGTGCTGCCTAGCGCCACGCCGCTCGTAGGTGACGGCCCTAGCGGCAGAAGGTATGAACTAGAACGTGGGCGCTGGAAGAGGTGCTCTCTGGGCAGGTCAGGAGTGTAGTAGGTCATGGTCCACATGTCTACCAAGGCTATGACGGCACTACTCTGGAAAGCGCACACCGGCGGCGACGAGTCGTGCGTGGCCGAGTACGAGAGAGGTGCCGGCTCCGGTGCGTGACACCACTGATCGTCGGCGCAGCGCATCGAATTGCACGCACACCGGCGGCGAGCCGCGCGCGGCGGCGGCGGAGTATCATTGCGCATGCGCAGACCAGTGCCACGCGAAATTGGCTCAGCGAGGCCAGCGTAGCCAACGCTACAAAAACCGTCACACGTCGCATGAGAGCTATGCAGCCAACAACCGGCGCAATAACACAACAGAGCTGACAGCGAGTGAGACACAACGTCAATTGATCATGTTATCGCAGTAAGCAGCAGTGGGAGCACGAACTGCGCGAGTGTCGTCGATCTCGCTAAGACACACAATGATAGCGATTGCCCCGGAACACACTTGTACTTGCAGCCTACGAAGAAACACCTGCTGTTTTGCTTCGCCGGCGTGGTCGGTGGCGTGCGCCTGCATGATATGCAATTGCGCATAGCATAATACCTATATAAGTGCGTACTAACATAACTTGTGTACTAACAACACAGCGTCACAAAACAAAGAGTACAAATATGGCAGGAAGACATGCTATAAGTGTTTTAGCTCCGATAAGAATGACGCCACTGTCGCCGCCTCCACAATCCCACCAGGGAGGCGATTCAACTCGCGTACAGTTCGTGGGAAAAAAGAGCCCATGTACAAGTTCGTTCTGAAAGTAAATTCCTGTAATTTTTTTTTTTAGTGATCCGCCCGCGTGGGTCGTCGCACGACTTTTTCTATATATGCACTTGAATCAATGCCAAGCTTATCATGGTAGAGCAGGTACATATATTTTAGTCTTTCGCGATATCGCCGCAAATGTAAAGCTTCCAAGTTCGCTGTCTGAAGCAAAGCAGTGACTGACGTAAGGCGATTGTATGAGCGAAAGATAAATCGAGCAGATTTTCTTTGTAGGTTTTCTAGTTTATCAGTATTTTTCATTGTGTATGGGTCCCAGACCACGCAGGCATATTCCAAAAGGGGACGAAGGTAGGTTTTATATGCTAATAGTTTTATTTCTTGCGTTGACTGTCGTAACGATCTTCTAAGATATCCAAGCTTTTTCATGGCTTTTTTTTTCTCTCTAGAAAAGTGATATGTTCATTCCACCGGAGGTCTGAAGTGATTATTAAACCTAAGTATTTATAACGATTTACAGCACTAAGACAGCGACCATTTATTGAAGAGTGGTGCCTTTTTTCTTGAAATTGTCATTGAGACGGTTTTTGTAGTATTGATGCTCATCTGTCATTATTCACACCAAATATGTAGTTTGTCCAGGGCACTACTTAATAATGCCTGGTCAGCAGGTGTGCTTACTTCCTGATAAAGGATGCAATCGTCCGCGAACAGTTTGATTTTGGCAGGTATATCGTTTACGATATCATTTATATAATCTAAAAAGAATAGTGGCCTGAGAACGACCCTTGGGGAATGCCTGATTGTACAGACGCCGGGCGTGAACACGAGCCGCCAACTTATATGCATTGACTCCTAGACGATAAGTATGACTCTATCCATGAGAGGAGCGAGTTATTTTGTAATATGGGTTTTAATTTTAACAAAAGCTTATGGTGCGAGACACGATCAAATGCCCTCTGGCAGTCCAAAAAAATTATATCGATTTGACTCTGTTTCTCTAAAGCTGAGGCAAACTCGTGTATTGTCTCAAGGAGTTTGGTAACCGCCATCATTCCCTTACGGAAACCATGTTGGCGGCACTCAATCAATTTATTTTGTTGCAGAAAGTTTGACAAGTGCGTAAAAATATGTTCTAGCAATTTTGAGCAGGCACACAGTAAAGATATTGGTCTGTATGACGTAATTAGTGAAAGATTTTCCGCCTTGGGGATCGGAACAACCTTCGCACGCTTCCAATCTCTCGGGAGTTCTGCACTGGACAATGTTTTTTTGAATATAATAGATAAATACTTTGAACACCATTCTGCATACCTTACTAGAAATTCGTTCGGTATGCAATCAATTTCTGGTGATTTATTTATATTGATTATAAGCAGCAGTGATAAGACACCCTCTTCAGTTATCATTAAGTCAGAAACTTTAGGTACGTCCTGAGAAATCGCAAAATTTGTTTGTTTTCCGTCGTCGTTTGTGTAGACTGAACAGAAGAACTTGTTAAACGATGACGCAAGGAGTGATTCATCAGTTACCACTTCTCCATTAATGAGGACTTTATATGCCTGTTGCTTCCTAGGTTGACAAGTGTCACCAGAACTTCGCAGGAGCAGATTTGATTGATTTGTGGGGTTTAACGTCCCAAAACCACCATATGATTATGAGAGACGCCATAGTGGAGGGCTCCGGAAATTTTGACCACCTGGGGTTTTTTAACGTGCACCCAAATCTGAGCACACAGGCTTACGACATTTCCGCCTCCATCGGAAATGCAGCCACCGCAGCCGGGATTTCAACCCGCGACCTGCGGGTCAGCAGCCGAGTACCTTAGCCACTAGACCACCGCGGCGGGGCTTCGCAGGAGCAGAAAGGAAGAAGTTTTTCAAAGATATGTTGTAAAAGTAGTCTTTTGCCTTCTTTATGGTTTCATTTGACTGCAAACGCATATTACAAAATGTTGATACATGAGAAGATGACAGGTTCTGGCGCAGTTTTTTGGGCATCTTCTTTAGTTTGCGTCCCGCTTGCACTACTTCCCTCGTCGTCCAAGGGTGAGCAGATTGCGTTCTGATCGTCTTTGGGGGGACATGACTTGAGACGCATTTCATAACAAGATTCAAGAAATCCCACAAATCTTCGACAGAGCAACTATTTGATTCATACATATCACCGAAATCAGAAAACGATATATGCCCCGCCGCGGTGGTCTAGTGGCTAAGGTACTCGGCTGCTGACCCGCTGGTCGCGGGTTCGATTCCCGGCTGCGGCGGCTGCATTTCCGATGGAGGCGGAAATGTTGTAGGCCCGTGTACTCAGATTTGGGTGCACGTTAAAGAACCCCAGGTGGTCAAAATTTCCGGAGCCCTCCACTACGGCGTCTCTCATAATCAAATGGTGGTTTTGGGACGTTAAACCCCACAAATCAATCAGAAAACGATATATCTAACAGGTCAAGAACGGCGACGTCATCAGCACGAGTGAAATTTGGCACTACGCGTTTTTCCTTCACTTCTTTTCTTACGTGGAGTGAATTGCTTAAAGATAACAATCGATGATCAGATACACCATCATAGACGCGCAAAACAGGATTTCAACGAAGGATTCTGTCACTCACAAGAAAAAGATCCAAAATAGATTGTGCGTTACATTGAACACGGGTGGGTTGTTTTGCTAACTGTGTTAAGGCATGAAAAAGAGCAATGTCGACCAAGGGCTCAGCAGCACTAGAAAGCGGTTCCGGGAAGTCCACGTCCCAATTCCTTGAGGAATATTAAAATCGCCAGCTAACAATATATTACAAGTGCTTGTGTTGCAAGAATAAAGAAAATCATTAATACTGTCACGGGGTCGTGACGTGGCCGAAGACAGGAGACTTCGTGTTGGGATTTAACTGTTTATTTGGGCGAACCTGTGCCCGGTAAACGGAAAGTCCAATTACAGCAGCAGTCTCGCACAGATAGCAGTCTCGGACTGATAGCGGCGAACGGAGCGTCGGCCTTCGATCAACAACTGACAAGCGGCGAAGCGCGTCGCATTTATACTCCCGCCGTCGAATGTTCTAGCGCTACCACTGGCGGCGGCGTACGTTCCAGAACAATCTGTACCATTCGCACAGTGGGCGTGATCTTATCGAAATGATCTACTACAGTCCGGAACCCTCTCGAAAACTGCAGGCGCGGTTTGCGCTGAGAATCGTGTGGTGTTTTGGGACGATAACAAAAGCTTGGGAAATGGAACGTGGCAATACCATCAAAAAACTCCTTCTCGGCATACGGAGGGCGGTAAAATGCACCCGCAACTAGGTTAATTTCCTCAAGGTGTATTTTAATAATGACACCTCCAATACCATCTCTATCGGAAAGCCTAGTCACATTGAGGTAGTTTTTAAACAGGACGGCCACACCACCACCACGAGATGGTCTGTCTTTTCTATAAATGCCATATCCTGTGGGCGCTATTTCGCCGTCCTTAATATCTGAATGTAGCCAGGTTTCTGTTAATACAATCAGATGGGGTGCATGCGCTATTGTGATACTTTCCAGGTCATCAAGTTTATTAATGATGCTGCGGGCGTTAAACTGAATGCAGCGAAGTGAATTGCCTGATTGTGCTTCGGTTCACTGCTGAGATTCCTTAACGACATTACCTGTAAGTAGCACTCGTTCGTTACGGTCTGCATCCCAAACGAACAGAACACCGTTAACTCGGATTTTGTTGTAGATTAATTTCACCTTTTCGCCTACCCTTCGATTTTCCGCCGTGCTTTCCCAAAGTTTTCTTCTTTTATGTCGTGTAGCTTCCGAGAAGCCCTCAGAAATCGAGAAACCTGTACCCTTTAGTTTGAAGCAATTATTAAGCACATCAACCTTGACACGGTAATCAATAAGCTTTAGAATTATAGGGCAAGGCTTACGTAGTTGTTTGCGCCCAATTCTGTGAATTCTTTCCGTAGACGACACTTGTATTTCCAGGATATCGGTAAACACACCCTTCAACACACTTTCACCGAGTTCATCGAAACTTTCATTAATTGTTTCCGGTATACCGAAGACAATCAAGTTGTTCCGCCTATTTCTATCTTCAAGATCAGCTAGCTTGCTTTCCAAGCTTACGACCCTTTTTTCCAACTTATACGCCATTGTTTTCACCTCATTTACAGCCGTAGCAACTTCTTCCACTTTTTTAAACTTCAGCTCAATGCCATCCAGTCTTTTCCGAATGCTTTTCTGACCATCCAAAAGCTCAGCAAGCAACTTTTGAACGTCAGGGCCGGGATTCGGCTCGACGTCGCCACACAACAAAAGCAAAGAGAGAAGCATTTCGCGTACACCAGAACAGATTCTGCTTAAGCTACATGGGCATGTCAGCTGGACAAAGAAAGGGTCGTCACATTTGACAGATGAAACATCATCACTAACCTGCATGAAGAAAATAAACGAATTTCACATGATGTCGACGCGAGGCCAGCCGACATGCCCACTGAAGAAGCTCGATGGATGCCGTGTATCTAAATCTCCGTCCGGTGACATCGATGTAGCCGCACGTGGCACTTCCCATCCTTCCCAGCACCGCTTGTAGTGCACTGGTTGTCCTGCGCAGTCTTCAAAAATTTCCAGGGGTTCAGCGAGGACGAATGTGCAATGCGTCTCTCGGCCCGTCACCGTCGATCCCAAGACGAGAAGCTGCATGAAGAAAATAAACAGATTTGACATGATGTCCACACAAGGCTAGCCGACATGCCCACTGAAGAAGCTTGATGGATGCCGTGAATTTATATCTCCGTCCGGTGACGTCGATGTAGCCGCACGTGGCACCTTCCATCCTTCCCAGCACCGCTTGTAGTGCACTGGTTGTCCTGCGCAGTCTTCAAAATTTTTTAGGGGTTCAGCGAGGACGAATGTGCAATGCCTCTCTCGGACCATCGCCGTCGATCCCAAGACGAGGAGCTGCATGAAGAAAATAAACAGATTTGACATGATGTCCACACAAGGCTAGCCGACATGCCCACTGAAGAAGCTTGATGGACGCCGTGAATTTATATCTCCGTCCGGTGACGTCGATGTAGCCGCACGTGGCACCTTCCATCCTTCCCAGCACCGCTTGTAGTGCACTGGTTGTCCTGCGCAGTCTTCAAAATTTTCCAGGGGTTCAGCGAGGACGAATGTGCAATGCGTCTCTCGGACCATCGCCGTCGATCCCAAGACGAGGAGCTGCATGAAGAAAATAAACGGATTTGACATGATGTCCACACAAGGCTAGCCGACATGCCCACTGAAGAAGCTTGATGGACGCCGTGAATTTATATCTCCGTCCGGTGACGTCGATGTAGCCGCACGTGGCACCTTCCATCCTTCCCAGCACCGCTTGTAGTGCACTGGTTGTCCTGCGCAGTCTTCAAAATTTTCCAGGGGTTCAGCGAGGACGAATGTGCAATGCGTCTCTCGGACCATCGCCGTCGATCTCAAGACGAGGAGCTGCATGAAGAAAATAAACGGATTTGACATGATGTCGACGCGAGGCCAGCCGACATGCTGACTTCAATTCACTGCCGCATGAAATTTTTTCGGCCGACAATTTTGCTAGATCGCTGGAAAGTTCTCGACTTAGTGATTAGAGTATTCATGTGTGTTATAAATTTTGTTGCTGTTTCAGACATATGACGTTTGTTAGCATATGGATATTTTTGGTCAAGCGTATTGGTCCTCTCTGGACCAAATTGCTGGTCTTCAGTATGTGTAAACAAATAAAAATATTCAGCTCATGCTTCATCACCCCGCACGGACTTCGGCAGTCGTCAAAAAGGCAGAACTGTATTCTGCTTTCACTGCGAACAATAACCTAGGATGACACAGCTTCTCGATCGCGCTTTTTGTGACTGTTAAAATTCGTTTACGAGAACGTTTGTTGGAGGAAGCAAATGAATGGATGAATATAGATGACACTAATTGGTGCCCGTTTCCATAAGGGTATATATATATATATATATATATATATATATAACCAAAAAATTGAGAGATGCTGCCCATCGAAGGAAAGAAAGAAATAGAGTCGCAACGCAGAAAAAAAGCTATAGCATGGTTATAGCGAGTGAGCCATTTTCCAGGAGACCGTGACTGCGATCGTTTTGGCCACACATGCTAATGTCTTTCATTCCTCAATAAGAAACTATATTATCTTTTATACCAGTGTCACATGAGTGCTTCTGGCCAGGATCAGTCAGTCCGGATAGGATTTTTTGTTGCTATCAACGCGCCCATTATGATGGCGTTCCTGGGGCAGTTTCTCTTCTCACAAGTAACCCGATCACTACTTGCTTTGACAAAAGTGTCAAAACATAGTTTTCATTAATCTTTTTCTTATGTTTCTGTTATGGTAGTAGATGAGTCACTGTTGGCGACACTTAATCGTATTGACATTGCTCAAATGTCTTCTTCAGTTTGGAGACCACTGCGCAAAGCTACTTTCACGCCGAGAAGATAAATACATGGCTAAACGATCCACCATCGACGAAGTCATTGCAATATGTGACGCTGTGAGTACCTGTGTCGTATACTGGCGCACAAGCACGGAAAAAAATCCGAACACAGACGAACATGCCACAAGCGGAACTACATCAGATGTAAACTCTTTGAAGGGGTGAGTGCCGCCTTCCGATCGGCGGCTGCCATTTGGCTCCCCCCCCCCCCCCGTCTCGTCGCGGCTGGTTGAGTGAGACACGTGCGCGGCGTTTTCTCGGGCAAAATGCTCGAGTGTTGCGTGCCACAGTGCACAAACCACGCGCGAAATGGTTGCAAAATGTTCAGATTCCCGAAAGATCCGAAAAAGATGACTAGTGTGTAAAGATCAAGCGCAACAAGTGGCTACCCACGGACGGTTCGTGTTTGTGCAGCGAAAGTTGTGCCACTTCAGCATTTCTATAGTCATAACTTGAAGCGCTGTCCCACGGGCACTTTCAATCGCGATCAAGCCTGATGTGATTGACTCTTACGCCAGCTGCAGAAGGGCGCCAATCACTGTAATAAAATTTGATCCCGATCGGGCTTACTTGCGATCACCAGTGCACCGGGTGCAATACACGTTCACTTGCATGCGGTGTACATGCGTATTTAACTCGTTCATTTTGGATAGCACAAAATACGTTGTTCTTAATCGCTTCTACATAAGCTGCGATTGCGCGAAGATGTGCACCTACGTTGCGACTTTGTTGCTACCGGCGCCTTCAACTACTTTCTTCAGGGTTAAAGCCCCTTATGCCATGGGTCGTATGTCCCGTGTCATCATACTCGTAGTAGCCAGTAGCATTGCATTGCATGTCAATAAAACGGTGTCACAGCATATCCTAGGAGTGCGTGATGATATGCGGCCGAAGCGCCCATCAGTCCGTCCATGCTTCTGTGCGTCCGTCCTTCCGTGTGCCAGTCTGTGCGTTCGTCCATCTCTGTGTATGTCTCTGCATTTGTCCGGGCGTCTGCCCGTGCGTGCGTCCAACCGTAAGTCCGCGTCCATCTGTGCGTCCATTCGTGCTATGCTGTGCTCCATGGATATGCTGGACGGACGGGCGCATGGATGGATACACGAATGGACGTACGGACGCACGTAGGCGCAAACGGATGGACGCTTGAATGGACGGACGGAAGCACGGGCGAACGCTTCGCCCCACTCATCATCATTCACTGTATGGATATGCTGTGATATTTCTATTTTCTCACGACAGCACATATTTCTTTATTCTTTTTTTTTGTCAGCTAGCAAACGGCAAACTGTTTTTACACTTTTGAGGAAGATACACAACACACAGACACATTGAAAGGTCACACGACTTAGCTGCATGTGTTTCACATATTTACCCTATATAAGCGGTTACCGACTAGTACAAAAAGATTCCAATTGAAGGCGCGGCTGGCGTCGACTGTATTTTCCAGCTTCGAGCAACTCCAGCTGCTAATGTCGCTTTAAAAACGAGGACTACAGACTAGAAATCTATGACCTTCACACTCCCAATGCGAAAACTTTGTATTTCTCTCTATTTATTGAGCACCACACGTTTTGACGCAATAAACATTGTATGCAGTCCCGCAACACTCGTTGGCCGGCCATCGTGGCTTGCGCAGAAGGCATCGTAATGGAGGACTCCGTAGCAGACAACGCGGTTGTCTCTACTTTTCTAAGCGGCGCGTGCATAGAGCAACGTTTTTAGATTGCGAGTGGTTCTTAAGATAGAGAAAGGAAGAGAAAAGTGAGCCCCGTTATTGTCTGCTTCAGGAGCGACACCGCCACAGAGCTCACAAGGGATGGGGGTGAGGAGGGATAAAAAGGGTAGAAGTAAAGGTGTAGAAAAGAGGAAGAAGAAGCAACAACAAACTGAGGGGATAGGAGAGACAGGAAAGAAGAAAGCACGGTCACTGGAGTCCGAGGACGGGGTACACTTGCGAGAGATGTTGTCGGCGTCTGTAGATGGCGTAGAGCAGGTCCAGTAGGTCAGAGCTGTGCTGTCGCCGAAGACCGTCGGCGACAGGAGGTGACGTAGGGCCAGCCCAGTCGGCCAGAGCTATGATGACGCCGAAGGTCGCGAGCGCGCGGAGCGCGCGGGCGCACAACCGGTCGGCACGAAATCCAGCGAGCTTAAGTGGTGGTGGTGGTAGTGATTAGAATGAAGAGGAAAAAGGCACCTAATTTCTGTCTGCCTTCAGGCGACACGGCGCAGTGCCTTATAGGGGGTGGGGGGAAGGAGGGATAAAAAGAATAGAAGGAAAGTAGAAGCAGAAGAAGACAGCCAACGAGAGGAAAAAAGAAGGAGATAGGAAAGTGGGGATCCGGTCGAAGCAGTGCAAGGGCGGGGTGCCACAATGCGAGAGCTACACGGCGTCAGGAGACCGCGGAGGGCGAACCAGTCGGCGGGAGCTACGCTGAAGTCGGAGATCGCGAGGGCACAACCGTCCAGCTTGAAATCCTGCGAGCGAATCCTTAAGTGGGCATAGAGAGAGAGAGATTGTGGTTATATCAGAAGAAAAGAAAAGAAAGGTGCTGACCCGCAACTGTCTCTCCTTACGAGGACACCTCAACAGGTCAGCAGAGGAATGGGATATGGGGAATAAAAGATATAGAGAGAAGGAATAAAAAGAATAGAAGGAAAATAGATGGATAAGAAGCCGCCAGCCAACGAGAGGAAAAAAGAAGGAGATAGGAAAGTGGAGATCCGGTCGAAGCAGTCCAAGGGCGGGGTGCCACAATGCGAGAGCTGCACGGCATCAGGAGACCGCGGAGGGCGAACCAGTCGGCGGGAGCTACGCTGAAGTCGGAGATCGCGAGGGCACAACCGTCCAGCTTGAAATCCTCCGAGCGAAGCCCCATAGAGAAACCCGCGTACAGCGTACAGGCGAAGCGGTATCTTCAGGAGGATGATCCTCGCTCCCATTGGCTAGTTCGATGCAGACGTCGCCGCTCCGTACAACATCGCTTTCTGGGGAATTCTAGGGATGGCGCAGCGTCAACCACGAGAGAAATCATGGAACTCGATTATTCCGTATGAGGCGATGCCAAGTTTTCCCAGTTTACCTACAGTTCCTGCCGATCCCGCAACAAGTGAGCCTCGTGTTCCCGTCTCCCGAGTTCTGTCGGACGCTCTCGATGGACGGCAGCGAGAGCGCCGGGCCGCGCGCTAGCACCTCCACGAGACTCGGCAAAATCTGCACTTTCTGCGGCAAGGATTTTTCAAATGCAAGCAATTTAAAAAGGCACATAAAGATGTCTATGGAGAAAAGACCTTGGCAACAGCAAAAACAAAGGAGTGCGGTGAAGGAAGGACTATCCCGTGCGACTTGTGTCCAAAGTTTTTTTTTTGAAGCTTCTAGATCTTCGGCAGCATCATGTTCGCGAACATGAATTTAAAGAAGTACAGAACTTCACGTTTGACTCTTACAAAGGTAAGAAAAATGTTGAGCCACGTGCACATGCATCAGCTAAACGCACTCCCTTTTTCTTTAGCATATTAGGAGGGTACGTCTTTGACCCCTCACCAGTAGTGGCAAGAAATCTGGGACCCCCTGTGCGAGAATGTAGGGTTTGCGTTGGCAAAATGTAAATTGCGCTCGTAAAATATACAGGCGACCGTGCACGGCATGCAACGATGTCATTTAGGCCTGGCTCATAAAAATGCGCGTGCTTTTTTCGTCTTTACTCGGAGTTGAGGGCGGCCTGCACGATATATCTCGCGCTATGAGATGGGTGCTGATACTTTGTACGAGAGCACCGTCTGGAAACCTTTGGCTGCTCTGCACGTGCGTCCTTGCACCTTGAACCTCGTGCTGATGTCTGTCTCAGCAGATCACCGAGATTGTTCAGAAAAGCTACGGTTGTTTTTATGTCGCGAATATTTAATACACGAGAAGTGCCGACTCTTCTTTTCACTGTGAACTATTTAACGTTAGATGCCGCAAAGCAACTAAGCAGAGCGTGGGGATGGCTTGTTTCAGCTAGGTCAACATGAATTGAAAAAAAAAAAAAAACGCGTTAAACATCGCTTCCTTCTAAAAGGAGAAAGTTGCCCTACTTACAGAATACTATAAAAAGCTTCTTAAAACAAATTATGTGTGTGTCCTCACGCCATCGAAAGTGAACAAGGGTCTACTTTTGAAGTACAAAAAAAAAAGGGTTTGATTCTCTAAATTAGATTACATGTTATGGCAATAAAGGCCGTGCATCGTAATGCGTGTGGGTTATATAGCTAAATAGACATTTTTATAGAGCTCCTTACTGTCCCTGTAGATTAAATGAGAGTTTGACAGACATTCTATGGATTGTGCTATAGGAAAAGACAGTTTACAACGCTTACTAGCAGACATACCTATCAAAATGCTTTGCATTTCCAGAGTTGAAATGTGGCACTGATTACACAATGTCAAGGAGTTCAAGTTGCAAAGCTTTTGTTGTTTTAATACCAACCAGTAAATGTCCAGAAGATCATCACTTTATTGGCATTAGAAATTTACCATATGACACTTGAAAAATATTGTTGAAATGTTGACTCGTGAAACATATACATGTCAGTGAAGGCATGCCTGTATCACGATAAGGTAATGACAAGACTTCAGCAATTCTCAGAATTTTCCAGCCCAATTAAGCCAACAAGCGAAGCAGTGCAAAACACTGAAACAGAGATGAAAGAGTCATCTTTTGGAGAGCTTTCTTCAGTTTCCCCACTTTCACACAGCTACAAAAGTGGCTCACTGACAGTGGTAGTCTCTATCAGATCTTAATTGTAAAAGAGATACCTTTCAAATATATTGCAGCAATGTCTCGTAGTAAACTAGCTCAAGACTTCCGAATCAGTGCCCATGCTTCAGTAGATGCAAAGCAGCAGGAGCCCAACCAGACTTTCCCCTGTCTGTGTCAATGGTGGGAAAGTTATAGTGTGGTGCAAGGAGTAAAAGCTCGTCTCTATCTCAACACCTGTACATAGTACAATCCCTCCACTGCACAAGGAGGCCTTACAGTTCAGAAACATTTTTATCAGTATTGCTCATCAAAATACCAATGTTTTGCTGTCTGTGCATTTCTCTTGCATTAAATAGTGGTACCATTTTTACAGCCCTATATTGAGTGACGGCAGATCTATTTCCTTAACGAACAAGTGCTGTCTCAGCTTCTCTGGATCAACAGAGCTAATAACAAACAACAACATTCACAGCGGTGCACTCCTCTCAGTACTTTCGGTGAAACGAGTTTGTCTCTTAGATTACATTATTGAGAAAGGTTTGCATCCCAAAATGGCACATTCACGCATTATGATGAAAAGCCAACTTGTAGTGATGTGAAGCCTGTGTTGGCAGATTTAGTACATCAGCCATCTGAAATCACTTGCAGAACTCCATGTCGATTTGTCTGAGCATGGACTTGAGATAAGTGATGGTTGTGTGACTCATATTGTATGCATCAACTTCTTTATCTCATTTTTGAAGCTTTGTTACAATTGGTAAAATCATGTCCAGTACATTTCAGAGGATCAATTATGAACGCCTTGATGATCTGTGTGACGTTTCCAGCCTGTTAGATAAGCACCAAGCTTGGGAAACTGAGCTCGAGCTGAACATCTCGAGGTCCGTGTAAAAACCATGTGCCTTTGGTGCTGCTATTGTGTTTGAAAGTGAATGAAAGGTTTCCAGAGCAGTATGTCATTCCAAAAGTCAAGTTTTGCGGAGCCCCTTAGCAATTGTTTGTTGCTTAAAAGTTGACATCTGCAGAGACACTTAATTTAAGTCAATGAGAGTGGTGTAACTGTGTTTTAAGAGCACAAAGAACACAGAACAAACGCTTTGTGTTTCTCGGTGTGCTTAACCCACAGTTACACCATGCATATCCAACTAGCCCAATTTTCAGTTCTGTTGCAATGAGTGTGGCGGCATGCACAGTATCAAAAAGAATTTTCCTCAAAGGCACTCTTGTATGCTGATGACATAAGTGGTTTTCCATTATACGAGTGTCTATGAACCGAATGTGACATCCAGTTGATGCTCAAAATTATGACTTCTAAGAATTTGTGATGCAACTTTTTCTTGCACCGGCTATCTTGTTATGTTCATCACATCGTTTTTGGGTACTTCCTCGAGATGCTGCTCCAGAAAAAGATTGTGCCTGTCAAGACAAGTCAAAATCACTAGGATGTTGTCCTTAATTGTCTGCAGAATCGCTTGACAAACTGTCCTAGTGACCTCGAAGAGCAAGCGTATGCCCAGTAAAGAAGCACTGTTACTTAATACTCTTTAGGACGTGCAAGTTCTTTCAAAGAGCAGTTGGTTTGATTGTGAAGTAATAGTGTAAATTGTTTCAGCTGGGCACTGATCGGACGATATTTTCTAGCATCATTGCATCTCCATAGTTTACGCAGAGCTGATGAGAACAAAGGTTTCCTTTTTTCCCGCACAACTTGAACAGGTTCATGAAAGAAGTAGTGACAAAGATGTCTGCATAATAAGAGGGGTGCTGCACCTTTGGGAAAAATAGGATGCAGGCCTTAAATAATCCAACACTTAAGTGTTTGCTGCAAACTAGCCTCTTCAAAAGCTGACTCGTTTTTCGGAGACATTCTTTTCGTCACCACTTGCGCAAGAATTGTCCCTGCTTCGGCAGAGCCAACAGATTTTTCAAAGTGCCAAGTATTTATCATCAGACTGTACCTTCAGATCGATAGTCCTGTCAGCAACATATGCAATGTCTCAGCCTGCTTCAGACCATTGGCATTCATGACAAGGTCCCTCCATTCCACCGGAGTTCTGGCACTAGCTGAACATTGATCGATATATTGTCCGCACTGCTATTCAGGTATATGAGTAATGTCCATGTGTGCTGTAAACAAACAGTAATAATTGTTGGGTTTTAATGTTCCAAAACCACAATATGATTATTTGAAAGGCCGTAGTCGAGGGCTCTGTTAAAGAACCACCTAGGGTTCTTTAACGTGTACTTAAATGTAAGTACACGGGCCTCAAGCATTTTTACCTCTATCAAAAATGCGGCTGCTGCAGCCACGACTCAATCCCGCGACCTGCGGGTTAGCAGTCAAGTACCATAACCAGTAGACCATTGTGGTGAGTTTGTAAACCAACAGTGAACATTGCAAATATGTAAGTCATAATAGAACTCTGGCGTCGGAAAGTACACAAATCTCTATAGCACTACTAGACCATGAGCCCACCACTGTTTACACTGCCTCATTGCTCTGGATCATGCCCCGCCGCGGTGGTCTAGTGGCTAAGGTACTCGGCTGCTGACCCGCAGGTCGCGGGTTCAAATCCCGGCTGCGGCGGCTGCATTTCCGATGGAGGCGGAAATGTTGTAGGCCCGTGTACTCAGATTTGGGTGCACGTTAAAGAACCCCAGGTGGTCGAAATTTCCGGAGCCCTCCACTACGGCGTCTCTCATAATCATATGGTGGTTTTGGGACGTTAAACCCCACATATCAATCAAATCATTTGCTCTGGATCACGAGCTGCCGTCAGGGCATTCAATCAGGTTATCTCAAAAATGCCATGAGGGTCCTTAATGCAGGCCCTTACAGGATGAAATTCATCAAATTCTCTAGTACTCTGCTGACTAGCGTCTGGACGTAATGCCGATTGAACTGAACCCCAATGAGATTGCTCATATTTGTGCTGCGGCAGTGTGGGGCCCGGTAATGGTTTGAAAACAGCCAGAGATTAGCGATCCACTAGTTTACTTACATGAGATTGCCTTGCACTACAGGGAGGCTAGCTGGGTGTTCTATCTCTTCACGATGAACTAAGCAGACCACTATACAATTAAATTCGAAATGCTGCAAACAGGTTGATATTTTTGAAGGAGCTTCCCGAGTATGATACATATGGAGATGCACTCAACATGGCCACATTGCTGCTCATTAAAACACATGTCCTGGCAATGCCTTGCATTGCAGGTCTGCAGTCATGGAGACTGGTGGACTACCGCAATCAACGACACCAGCTATTACAACTAGATCCTGGCTGTTCTGAAGGCCCGGACATGGCAGAGCGGCTCGGCATTCCCATTCTCACATGGAATCAGCCGGATTTTAGATGTATAAACGCCTCGTACTGTTCGCTCTGGACCGAATAAATATCTTCTCTCTCACACTGTTTTTTTAAAGACACGCAGACGAGAATATACTACAGCCATGTTGTCTGCGTCTTCAACCAACCACGGCTGTGACCAAAGCATCAATGTACAGTCGTCAGCAAGCTTATCACGAACGCCCAGACCTGTGACCTGGACTACTTTGACTAATGCCAGCCGCGAAGAGCTGTTGCCGAGGTATTACCGAGGTATGCTTGGATAGTATTTCGGCATTAATTGGTAAATTCTCGGCAACAGAACCCAAAGCTACGCGGCGCAAGCGTCAAACTGTTTCAGAACACGCGGAGAAGCGTTCGTGTTAAACTTGCTGACGACTGTATACAGTCCAAATCACACTTGTCTAGGACAATCAGTCGGCCGCTTAACTCTTTCAGGACCGCGCCCATAGGCCGTCGATCACATGTGATCGATGGTTTCGCGCGCCTCCAGAATAAAAATTTTTGCTCAATGGAACAGCTGCCGCCATCTGTGAGATAGTTTGACAACTATAATTTTTTATTTTGTGAAGTTTGTTTTTTTATCGCCAGGCGGCGACGCGTCAGATATTTTGTTTTTTGACAGCGCTTACCTCAAGTGAGGATTCAGGGGATGATCAGCCGGGAACTTCAAGCGGGGCTGGAAGGTGAGTGTTGGTTTCTCTTTCAGTTGGCTCTCGAGTAGCTATGTGAACTCGGTATATGTTCTCGCTGATTTATATCTGTTCGCTAGGGTGTCAACCACCTATGGTGGTGATCTCCTGCCACCAGTGCAGAAGCGGATTGAGTTTTCGCCAAGAAGACATCGCCCGGTGTCTACTGTAGACACCGGGCGTAGACTACTGTAGACATCGCCCGGTAATCTGTAGACACCGGGCGACGTCATCGCCCGGTGTCTATCTGGGCGATGACGTCGCCATGGCCCTGAGAAGCGGGACGAAGTTTTTGACTGCCCTGGATTTCTTTCTTCTGTTTTTTTTTTCTTCTGCGGAAGTTGTTGCAATGATTTGCGAAAACACAAACAAGTATGTGTGGACCCGCATTCTTGAAAAACCGACGCACTCTCGGCCAGATGGTTCGTGGGAGGAAGTCACCCCCAGTGAACTGCTGAAGTTCATTGGGCTGGTGATTTACATGGGGATTGTGAAGGTTCCAAGACTTAAACTTTACTGGAACGTAGGAAGTTTTTATAGTGGTCTCCTTGCACGACGCATCATGCCCCGAAAGCGATTTATCGCTTTGCTAGCGCTCCTCCAAATTGCGGACTTGGATGATCCAAACCAACAGTCAAAAGGAACGCTGCGATACATGTGGTGGCTTCTTGAGCACATCAACCAAGTGTCAGCACAGCTCTTCCAGCCCAATCGAGATCTCTCCGTGGACGAGCGCATGGTAAAATCAAAAGGGAGGTCTGGAACTCGTCAATACCTGAAAGATAAGGTGACTAAATGGGGATACAAGCTGTGGGTGCTAGCTGACCCTGACACAGGATAGATACACTGTGCAGTTCAGTGTCTACACTGGCCGCCGTGTGCAGCCGGGGCCTCATGGCTTGCTTTTGGTGTAGTGTGCGATCTGTGTTCCTCATACTTTGATCAGGGATACACAATTTTTATGGACAATTTTTACACTTCGACGCACCTCTTTGATTACCTCCTTGACCATAAAACATTGGCTTGTGGAACAACGCGCAGATCGCCGAGGATTTCCCAAAGAACTGAAGGAGCCACGTTGGGGAAAAAAAAGCCAAACGTGGGGACATTCGATGGATGCGAGATGGCAACATCCTTTACTTTCAGTGGAAAGATCGGCGCGTTGTAAATATGATCAGCACCATCCACACTGCCAACAAGAAAGGTGTTCCAAAACACGAGTGCGGAGTGGTAACACCTGGACTGAAGTATCAGTGCCCAAGCCATTGCTGATTGACGAATACAACTATGGAATGCTGGGAGTAGATAAGTCGGATCAAATGATTGGTTACTACAACGTCTTGATGCGAAGTGTGCGGTGGTGGAAGACGTTATTTTTTTATTGCATCGACATTGCCTGCGTGAACAGTTTTGTGCTTTTTCAAGCACATCGTGCATCACACCCGGAGATCCCTGAGCTCAGTCGAAAAGCCAGGTATGATCATCTGGCCTTCAGAGAAGAGCTTCTTGAGCAGATTTTTGGCTTTGATGGCAAACAAGCTCGATCTCCTCCACCACCCACTTCAAACATGCGGACCACAAAAAGTCCAAAAACGTAAGAACTGCAAGTTGGGCTACGAACGCACCAAAGTCGAGCTCAAAACAAACGTTTTTTGTGACACGTGCCAAGTTCACCTGTGTTTCACCTCAGTCCGGAACTGCTTCGGCGAGTGGCACACGCGTCGTGCAACGCCAACCTAGGCACGTGTGCAAGTGCTGGTACCTAGTGCCAAAGGGTTCACACACACACACACACAAAACCGTTACTCCTAGCCACACCAAACTTTTACGATCAAGAAAGAAAGCATTTTGCCACATTTTGTATATTCTCAAATAATTTTAATTTTGTTGAAAATTTCTGTGTTTAAACTTTTTAAAACTTTTTTGTGTTTTTTTTCTCTAAGTTCTTACTTTCAGATTTTTTCATTTATTGTGTGCAATGCTTAGGTAAAACATTTGTTTTGTATGTTAAAAACCATTCAATAACCTGCATTTTGGTGTATGATAAAGTAGTGTAGTACTTTTGTTTCATATAATAAAAAATGTTTACCCACACCTCTCTTTTTCATCCTTTTCTCGGGCGGTCCCGAAAGAGTTAAGCCACAATTGTGTAAACACCGACGTCGTTATTATATAAGAAATAATCGTACGCCAAGCTAGGACGTTGTGCAAAATATCAAGCATAAGAGGAAGCTTCATGCGAGGTGACAGCCGCGGTCGGTGCCAACGTCCTCAGCCGCGAACAGCAGGTCGTCGCTTTCTGTTAGCCATTCACTCAAACTAATCGCTACCTTTCTAAACGAACGCGTTAATGCAGTCGAGCATACATTGAGAGTACAAATAGTTCGCAGAGTTAGCGAGAATCAAGTCCTTGAGAAAATCAACTTTAAATGCATCCATGTCGGACGAGGTTTATCAAATCACGTGGTTGTACTTACTAGCTCAGTTGTCATGTTATACTCGTTGGCGCGTCGAAGATCCATTATGTTGTGACATTTTGACGATAACGTGATGTCACAGCAAGTGCACAAAGCATCGAAACGCGTCTTAGAACTTTCGTTGGGCATATATCAGCAACAGACGGTTTCGCTACTTTAGGTTCGCCTGACTATTGTTATAGCGCGAGAACAAAACGACGACACAGACAAGAAGGACACGAAGGACTCGTGTCCTTTGTGTCCTTCTTGTCTTTGTGTCGTCGTTTTGTTCTCGCGCTATAACTATTGTCATGCCACTTCCACACTTCTAGGTTCGCGCGCTCTTCACTCTTCGTCATTGAAGGTATGGATAGATAAGGCTTTCACCGGACAGTATTTCACGCTACCTAGTGCCCTTTTTATGAGTGCCAAAGAAACAAGTTTGCGAGAAACCAAAAACCTTTGTTTAATTTTTCAAAATAAAATTTAAATTTTGTTAGACATAAAAAAGCAAATTACAAGCTTAATAAAATAAGTGCTACAAGTTAGCGCTACCTATGAGAGTTGTGGGCACGCAGTACTTATTACTTTAGCGCAGTCCTAATAGAGAGCGCTATGCTTTCAGCGCAAAAATCCACCGTGGCAAAAATGATCGTTTTTTTTTTTTTTAATAATGACACACTACTGATTCTGCCAAGCGGTGCGCACCAAAGAATGGTGCCTTTATGAGCATTGCTGCGTAAGTATTTAAATAAGAAGGGGCTCGGTGAGGTTGCTAGGAGTTTTAGCTGGACCGACACTTTTCTGTTACTCGCCATAACTTCTATTTCCACATACGTAGTTGCCATGTAAACTGCATTTACAACCTGACAGGTACTGTTTTGACGGAGCACGTTAAAAATTGACAGGATGGCCCGGACGCCCGGACCTAACCCTATGAAAATTCGATGCAAGCTGACACGCGATATTGATCGCACTATATGATGCAAAATCGTTCTGACTGGAGTGAAAGTTTCTCAATTGTGCAAAATTTGTAAACAGCTGTCATTTTTGTCCAACCTCCTAACCACTTGAAATATGGGTGTTCAAAAACAATCGTATCTAGTCCCATTGCCACCACTGTTTTGCATAATTAAAGAAACGAATTAGCCGAGGAATGCATACGGGGCATTATTTGTTTTTTTTTAAACCAGAGTACAATAATTGTCTCTTAAATTGAAAATAATTAAAGTGGACGAAAAATAGCAGCGATTTTCTATACACTTTAATTGCTTCAAACATATAACAAAACTTCACTTGGAAATATTTCCAGAGGTTCTGCAGGATTCTGCTATCACTCATGGCAGGGGAAGCGGATGGTGGCTGTCGTACCGCTTGCCTGAGAACCTACTAAATTTAGAAACATAAGGAAATTGAGAGTGCTTCCTTGGCGTTACCTTAGACCACCAACTCAGATGGAGTCTGCATGTTGCTGATCTAGCAAATCAAGTGAACTCTATCATAAGTGTTATTCGGCGCATAGCGAGAACAAAATGGGGCGGTAAACATGCATTTATACTCTACGTCCATTGTGCAGTCATCTTACTGAAGATTGCCTACTCCACGCCAGTTCTCCACAACATCTCTCGGACATCTCTACGCCGACTTCAGCTGTTACAAGCACGAAGCTTACGCATATGTCTGGGGGTTTCACATACAACATCAGGTTCTCTGACATGGGCAGAGGCACGAGAACCCGACTTTATAACAATTCGAAATGGGGAGACCTGTCGGCACCTCTTCCACCTAGACACGCAATACCCTTCACATCCACTCATATCAAATATTGAGAACTGCGCCGTAGTGCAGATATACAATGTGTACCAACACTACATTTCACGACTTCCTGTGTCAGCACATTGGCCAATAGATCTAAATTACCCGCCATAGCTGCTTGAACTTCCAACTATAGAAACTTCAATAGAAGGACTTTGCAGCAAGCATGAAGTGCCAATCATTGCCGCGCAGCAGTTGAAATCACATCACGTGTACACCAACGACCCCATCGCCAAAAAGACTGCGACATCAGCATTTATCATTCCGGAGCTACGTGAAGAATATGCATCTCTCCTCTTCAACAACACCAGAGCTTATAGGAATTTTGTTAGCCATAAGCTTCATTATATCAACGATGCCAAGAAAGTGGGTTATACTTACAGACTTTTTGGCGGCATCTACATGTGTGGAAATTGCCACTTTCAAGACATATTGATGTGCATACAGTATACGTGATATTAAAAGAGCTTTCAGAAGCTACGAAGTCGAATCATGGAGTGGCATATCCTTAGGTCCCCAGTCACTGCAGAATCAAGGGAAATGAAATGGTAGCCGAGTTGGCGAAAACTGCTCATCATACGCAAACTTGCCTCATTCCATGATTGATATTTGGAATTTAACGTCCCCAAACCACCGAATGATTATGAGAGATGCCATAGTGGAGGGCTCCAGAAATTTTGGCCACCTGGGGTTTTTTAACATGCACCCAAATCTGAGCTCATGGGTCTACAAAATTTCTGCCATTATCGGAAATTCAGCCGCCGCACCCTGCTGCTGACCTGCGACCTGCGGGTCAGCAGCAGAGTACCTTAGCCACTAAAGCACCACACTGGAGCACCTCATTCCTGTATCTCAGTGTTAAGTAAACAGAATTTTAAGAACAGTGAATTGTGAACTCTGCTTGTCTACCTGGTTCACAAACAAAACAAAGGAATCGATCCTATATGCTGTTGATCCTAATCTTGAGGGCCAATTAGACCCTCATCTCCCAAGGTGTATTGACACTCTCGTACATCGCCCGAAACTCGGAACTGCTTACACAAAGCACTTTCTACTTCGGATTCAGCATGCAACATTGTCAGCATATTTGTGCGGCTACAACGATATCTAACGCATATTGATCGACTTTCCGAAACACGACACACACACCAACGGTGACTCGAACAGGAATTCCATACCCTACATTCGCAGGGAACATTTACATTGAAAAAAATACTAGGCCCGTAATCATCTAAAACAAATCACAAAGCAATGAAGGTGCTGCAGCGTTTTGTTTTTCCTTAAAGACAAGGACTTGTGATTACTACTGAACAGACTATGTTGGAAGTGAGCGTAGCTGCTACGTGTTTGTCCTGCCCAAATGCAAACTTTTGGACTCACCTATATGGCACTGTACATATGTATATATGGTATTTTGTTTTTAATTCTTTATTTGTAAATCAAGTGGAAATGGGTTGCCGTCGCCAAGTCACGGTGACAACTTCTTCGTTTATTTTTTATTTCAATTAAAAAAACGAAACTGCTGATCGCAGACAGCAAGCGTTCTACATTTAAACAGACAAAGCTTGTAATCATTTAGCAAAGAAACCTGTAAGATGAAATTGAAGGCACAATAACATAATATTTCTTTGACCTTTTATTTTCAGAGTTCCCATCCTGGAAGGATAAAATGGAAAGAGAAACTTGCAGCCATTTTGTTGCCTCCACAGGAAAGAAAGAAAATTCACCCGGCGTCTTTAAGCACTACCTTCGATGTCATCGTTCAGGGATTTATGCAGAAGTTCCAACAGAAAAGCGTCAACGGCAAAAGAAACAGCATAGCAGCTGCAAGATAGACAAGCATTGTTTTGCAACACTTGATGTCACAGAAAAAGGCAACAAAGTCTTCGCAGAATTTCAGAGGCAGCACTACGGCCATTTGATGGAGGTCTCACACCAGAGGCTCTCCGTTGCTGAAACTACAGTGCTTGCAGGTAATGCACCATTTTTCTTCACGATTTGGGGTGGCCTGGAGGGTGAGGTGGGGAGGTGGCTTGAGCATTTCACTGCATATTATGAAGCATGATCAAAAACACACTGAAAGCAAGCAGTGCCTAAACCTGAGTGGAAGACAATGAGAGTTGAGGAAGTAAACACTAGAAAAATTCAGTAGCACAATGCTTCTAGCTGCATTACTGTAATCACTGCTAATAAAAAGGCTATAGCCTCTGAATAAACAAAACATTGACTGATCTGAAATTTTTTAAATAGCATAAATGAAGCAGTTGGGGGAAAACAGTACCTGATATACCGGAAATGCTTTGAAAAGCCTTTGGTGACAAAAGTAGAAGCTAAAAAGTGTGTTTGGAGAGGTGCAGTCATTTCAAAGTGCAAACAACAGTGCTAGATTAACCCTTTGTGAGGCTCTACCTTCAAGTCAAGTTTTTTCTTAAAATCTGCAGAACCACATCTAGAATGACTTAAGAAAATGTTTTGCATTATTCTCAAGAAACTCAGCAGAATAGATCCTGAGAAAGAAGTGGTACATACCACTATCTTTAAAGCCGGGCATGAAAAGTGGTACGCATCTGTATTGCTGTTTTCGGGCAGAGTCAAAATAAAAAATTAATGGCCACGAAAATTATTTTTTAATTCAAGGAGGCTGTTTACTTTTAGATTGTTTCAAGCATTCAATGCAAAGGTGAACTTGGTATTTACCACACAGCTAGCTGCTGTGCAATTATGCCTAGCCCACGTGAAGGGGACCTGCGACAGTTATACATTGGCTAAGGTGACCTCGTAATGGGAGTAATTAGCTATACCTAAAGCAGACAGCAATTAATGCTGCTTTTGGAATTGGAGTGTGTGCTACAATAAAAATCACTACACATACACAATTGATGTGTGTGTAGTCAGTCCTGAAAATTGTTGCAACCAGTCAAATAGAAGCTGGTATACACTTTTAGAGGAGAGTGACAAGCCGGTTGCACTCAGTTAACATAGGTGGGACACTAATGGCTCAACTAAGTGCAGGAATTGGGAGAGTGCCCAATTCCTGCACTTAGTTGAGCCATTAGTGTCCCACCTATGATTTTGCAGAGCCTCGTGGCTGTAGTGGGAACCACTACAGCCACGAGGCTCTGCAAAAAAAAAGATGGTATGCACACACTCAGTGTTTCCAATCAAGACACCATGGCACAGAGTCATAGGGTTCGTCGATTGGTTAGTAGCAAGCATTTGATTTGGCCCACAGAGAATCATGACATCGGAAAATAGCATCAATGGACTATTGAAAGTATTCGAAGAGTACCAATGTGTCAGAAGGTAAAGGACATGAGAGGGCACAGAGACTCTCCAGGGCTATCTCATTGTTTTCACTGACAAGGCATATGCTTCAAATTCAGCCAAGCACTATTTATAGAAAAAATTGCGTTGCACCTCCTAAAATTAGTAGAAATGTCTTCGAGATCAAAAGTAGAACCATATTAACACAGTCCAAGTACCATCTAGTCTGCACCACGTACCATTGTGGAAGTAGTGAAATTTTAAAGTACGCCACAAGTGATGCGCTCCTAGATGATGAGATAGCAGCTCCTCCATTGACTATCAGTGGTTAAGTACCAATGACTATTTGAACAAGGATAGCGTAGCACATTGTGCATGGTGGTGAAATTTACTGGTAAGGTCTCATTTTTTGCTTATGTTCACCTTACTTTCTCACTTATCATTGCACTGTTTTCAATGATCTTGATTGTTGAAGCTGCTGAAAATTTGTCTATTGATTTAGCCAAAGTCGTCTCTTAGTTTCTCTTTAAAAATAAATTCCATGTAACTTTACAGTTGCCTTTGCAGAAGGCACAAAGCTAGTCCAGAGGTTTTGACTTCATTTTTTTATATTTATTCATTTTTTGAATATTTTACAATATTAGAAACCTCTTTGGCTGGCCTCCCTCAAATGTTTTAAATGGCCCTGCATATGGTCAAAAGCTTGTCTTGACCTTGCATGATCTATGATTGCATGATCTATGATAGCTCAATGAAAATGTTTGTATGAACTGTATGCCTATCATGGAGGATAAGAAAAAGGAACTAGGACTGAGTGTCATGTGACAATCTGTGAAGTCCAGCAAAAAGAAAGAAATGGTGTCATGTTGGGAATACTGCCATGAGCACAAGGAGCAAGCTGCTTTAGCGGAACTTGGCTTGTGGGCACTATGCACTCTCTCTTCGCAGTTTTTGTTGTCCTCTATTGCCTTATATCATAATTGTTTATGCTCATATTTGCGATGCACAGCCAAAAGTATATAATTCTTAATTGCAATTTTCAGTTATTAATTTATAGCGAATGTACAATGTGGAAAGAGAAATATTTTATACCAAACACCAGCTCGTCATGTGGTGGCTCAACTTCACTAAACTACTAGTGCACTAATGGCAGGAAAGATCACTACAAGCATTTGCCTGCTTTCAAAATATTCCAACAGACACAGAAAAAAATAATGCCTGAACTTCTTTGAGCTTATGTAAAAAAAAAGTCACTTGCATTTAGGACAATAACGTTCTGTGTCTGTCTGTCTGACTTGCATTTAGGAAAATTTGACCTAGAGGGCAAAAGAAATCACTATAGTTACAACAAAAGTGGCCATTTAGATAGAACAAAGGTTATTGCTCATTTTAATAAAACAAGATTTTACTGCTTTCACATTCAAAATAATCAAAATATCTTAGCATGAATGTTCAAATCTGTATAACAACTTGCTGTTATCTCATGTGCAATAATATGCTTTTTTAAAGCATTTTATAGGTGTAATCATTTTAAATGCCTGGCATGTCTGCTTTCATCATCACTTTCATTTGGCTAATCCATATGGCTAAAGCACCAATGGCTAAATCCAAATAAATTTGAAGCACACATGGTTTCTCATGAGGTTATTCAAACTTTTTTCAAATTCACAGGAAAACTTGGACAAGGAGTGCCCCCCAAAATAATTCTGCAGAAAATCCAGGCGTCCTCATCCACAAACAGTGACCGGATGAATCTAGTCACAAGAGAGGACCTATGGAACATCAGCGAAAAATTTAAGATTACAAAACAAGAACAGCGACATCCGGATGACTTTATAAGTGTTGATATGTGGATAGCTGAAATGACTGAAAATAATGGGGCAGAGGATGCAAATAATGACCTAGTAGACTTAGATGAAGCCAATCAGAAAGATAGACGCTGTCCTCTTCTTTACTACAAGAAGGTGGGAGACCCAAGGGAGAATGACGGAAACTTTGAGCTTGCTTTAATGACCTTCCCACAGATGCAACTCCTGCGCAAGCTACGCACACAAAAACTCTGCATTGATTCCACACATGGAACAAACATATATAATTCCCAATTAACAACCCTGCTCACCATAGCTGAAGATGGATCTGGAATCCCATGTGCTTACCTCATATCTAAGAGGGTGAATACAGAAACTATGGCAACATTTTTTGAAACCATCCAAAAAAAGGGTGGTGTCATGCAGTACCAGGCATTTATGTCAGATGATGCTCCAGTCTATGGGAATGCATGGGAGCAAGTGATGGGGCCTTTGCCGAAGCGGCTGCCATGTGCCTGGGATATGTTGTGTGATTGGAACGCACACATAAATTCAATTACCTACAAATAGTGCAGAAGCACCGTGACAGACATGTTACATACTCTGATGAAATGCACGGATGTGGCAGAGTTTGAGCAGATGCAGAAGGCATTTCTAAACTTTGGATCAAAAGAGCGAGAAACAGATAGCCTCACTCCCAAAGAGCTGGAACAACTTGAGAAGTTCATGAAATTTTTTTGCAAAGACCTGTACTACAAGAGCACACCAATGGGCTTACTGCTACCGGAGCAATGTTGGCCTGACTACGAACAATCACATAGAGTCTATGCAAAGCTCTGAAATATTCTTACTTTGCTGGCAAGGTAAACCAGCGGCTTGACAGGCTACTACTAGTATTATTTAGCTTCACAGCAGACAAATTATTCAGTAGGGCGATCGCACTTGTGAAAGGCAAAGGAGACCATCGAAAGACTGCGATTTTCAAGAAGCACAAAGCAGGACATGAAATTCTGCCATCAAACATAGTAAAACTTGGAGATGGTCAGTGGAAAGTAGAATCGCAAAGCAAGACTGACTCCCACTACACTGTAGAAAGGACACAAGTGATTTACACTGGCTGTGAGCTCCACTGCAAGCAATGCGAAGCTTGCCATCACATGTACGCATGCACACATCTTGATCATGTAATGCATGCACACCTGTGCAAGCACACTCATGGAGTCGCTTCAGTGGAGGTGCAGTCTTGCAAGCCGCAGCAAAATTCAGCCAGCTGTGTAGCGTTCCCTCAGAGCAGTGTGGGTGAAAGCTGCTCAATGATTAATGACCAGTTGCCTTATGGAGAGTGCTCAGATAATAATACAGGGCACAAAGCAGCATTCGAGCGAACAATTAAGAGCCAAAAAACTCAAGTCATTTAAAGTCCAAGCAGAAGCCACTTTTCAAGGGCTATTGAAAAAGCTCCCTTCAGTTACATCAGAAGAGCTAGAAAGCATGCAAGAAGACCTAGATAAATATGCTGCGAAGCATAAGCTTGCAAATCCAGAACAGCCCTGAGAAAGATGACCTGATCTGGTGCCCGCCAACAAAAACGCTGAAAAGCAGCCGAGACATGTAGCACCAAAATGCAGCAAACGTAAACCTGCACTTGGTCATCCTCCCACAATGCTGCAGCAAGACGCCATCAACCGGCGGCTTCTGTCCCAAGATCAAGAAGAAGAAATGTTAATCATACACACAGGGAACGACCATGATTATTGCAGACCACAAACTCATTAAACAACCTTCATGTTAGCCTGTGGTGAAAATTAAGAAGTACCATCAAATCTTATACTCTCTTATATGAAACGTGGAGGCAACTCTGGGTGATTGATAGATTTATATGTGGGGTTTAAGGTCCCAAAACCACCATATGATCATGAGAGACGCCATACAGGAGGGCTCCAGAAATTTTGACCACCTGGGGTTCTTTAACGTGCACCCAAATCTAAGCACGCGGGCCTACAGTATTTTTGCCCTCATTGAAGATTCAGCAGCCACAGCCAGAATTCGATCCCGCGACCTGCGGGTCAGTAGCAGAGTACCTTAGCAACTAGACCACCGCGGCAGGGCACAACTCTGGAAGAATTTTTGCTTGGGAATCTATTGAGACACAGTGCTTCACATGCGTACCCGTCGATTGCACAGTCCAGTGTTGCAAGAACCTACTTGGCACTGATGCATCTCTGCTTTTACGTATGCCCTTTGAGACTGAGAACCTATGCTGGGTGGTGGAATTCTGCATGAAAAAAATTTTATTTTCAACTGACACTTTTACAAGCAGCAGTTCGGAACAGCAATGGAAGCTTTTGTTTCTGTGCTTTCTGGTCTGTGCAAACATCGCCCTTGAACCATGAAACAAAAAATAAAAGAATAATTGCCTTCCTCAATGTTCTTGTAAGACGGTCAGCCAAAGGGCTTATAACCAGTGTGTATCTAAAGTCGACCCACATGGGTAGATACCTAAGGTTAGACACTCAGTTGCCGCAGCTCTTCTTTCTCGCGCAATGTGCATCTGCTCTGAGCCTGGTCTGCGCAAGCGAAAGCTAGCTGTGGTAAGGAAAGACCTCTGCAACAATGGCTACCCCTCACAGGTCCTGAGGACTCAACAATTGCGGTCTTCAGTTGCTTGCCCTGAAGAGGTTCGTGAAGCTGACAGGCGAAAACGTGCTGCTGTACCCTATGCGCAAGGCGTCAGTGAGGCGCTTGAAAGAGTGTATGGCACATATGGTGTAAAAATCACTTATGTGCCGACCACCAAGCTAAAGCAGAAACTCGCACGTGTGAAAGACCGTCTGCGAAACTCAAGATTTCCAGGGGGTTATCTACAAGATACCATGCAAAGATTGTGACGCATCCTACGTAGGTGAAACTGGAAATTTTAAAAGAAGAATCCAGCAGAACCAGAACCATGTCAAGAAAGGCAATGCAAGCTCGAACATCTCGGCGGATTATCATTTGAACAGTAACCACATCATCGGCTGAGATTCTGCGAGCATAATTGCAACAGAGAAGCGCCTGTCAACACAGCTACTTTTAGAATCATTGCACATTCAAACGACGAAAAATACAATTAACCGGACACAGGGTAATGTCCCAGAGATATATATACGCATTCTGCCCCACCCATTCCATAGTCACGCCCTCTTGCATGCTCTTCATTGTGAACAAGGGACCTGTAGTGTCCTTGAAACGTCAATATGTGTGTGTGTGTGTGTTTTTTTCGGACAAGGCGAGTGCCTCTTATTTTTTCCAAAGAACTTCAGAAACATGTATGTACTTACTATGCAAGGCCCCTTTTCAGTTTTTTTTTTTATTCTAACGATTTTTTTTTTGACAATGAAAGTGCAAATGGCTCTCTTGAACAATTTCGTGGCATCCCTCCGCCTCTATAAAAGACCCCTAGCACCCCCAGGCACAGTGCATGAGCTGAGCACATAATTCATCCTTGGATCATTCATGCAAGAAAAAAAAGAACGCGTGTGCGGCCATGTGTCCACTTCTTATTCATGGAATTTGTGCTAGTGAAAAAAAAAGATGTATTTCAAGCATCAGGTTCTCTAATAATTGCAGAGATTTAACATTCCAAAAGCACAATGCAATTATGAAGGACGAAGTAGATAGTAAAGGGCTCCTGAAAATTCAACTAGCTTTAACGTGCAACTAGATCTAGGTACACAGGCCTCAAGCATTTCTGCCTCCATTAAAAATGCAGCCATAACAGTCGAGATTCGATGCTACTACCTTCGGCTTGGCAGACGAGCATTATAACTGCAAGACCACATGCACCAAGTGCTACTGCTACAATGAAGATGCTCTGCCAGTGCTGTCTTGAAACATTTTTCTGTGCGAACGTTACAACTTACAACAAAACACTATGCTTTTATGAATTCCTTGTACAATTCCCAGAGAATATATGGGGTTTTGTGTCCCAAAATCACAATATGAGAGATGCCGTCATGGAGGACTAGGGAAACTTTGATCATCTAGAGTTCATTAACGTGCACTGAGATCCCATATTACACAAGTCTCTACTACTTTGCCTTTACCGAAATGTGACCGCCACAGCCGGAATCGAACTCGTGACCTTCGCATCAGCAGCCGAGTACCTTAGCCACTGATCCACTGTAGCGCACCAATTCCCAAAGAAGACTTCAAATCCATCTACTCCAGGGTCACCCATCTTCACACAGTGCAATGGTTCCAATGTATTTTCAATATTTCTTTCATATTTATTTTCTGTTGTGGCCATGCAAAGTGCATCTACAGGCAACTGTTCTATCTTTAATACATTATACTTGTTTTTTTATTGTTTATAATGAATATGTTTTAATGGTCAATGTTCTAGAGTAATACAGCCGGCCTCAATGAAAGACTATACTTGTGTGGCTTGAGGCATGCTAGGAAAATCTATTGCGTTGTCCATTCTTTCTATTCTTTACTTTTATCATTTATCTGTGCATAATGCAAGTATTTATCAGGCACTTGTTCGTCATCTATACATGATCATCATCACTTGTCGGGACACATCTTGAGATAGTTCTGTGCCTCAAACCTGATTGTTTCACTTCTATGTCACAATATTCTTTTCTGTATGGGTGATGATGAAGTAATCATGCCAGCCTCTAGAAGCATAAGCCAAGGTGAATGTGCACCTAAAAATTCCATTCAAAAAGTCTCAACAAACTAGTAATCAGACGAGTAGACTACATAACCTTAATGACTGGCTGGTGACAGTCACTATAGCAGAGTTGACATTTTTTGAACTTGCAGATAGTGACCCAGTACTTACCTATTAAATATATTAAGATATCAAAGCAGCTCACAAGAGAATGCAATGTATAAAAGAAATGAGGTACACTCACATTTTGTTCACTGCATATTGTCACTGCTTTTTGAAAGGACAACCATGTTAATCTAGCGTGAACAGCTCTAGACTTGCAATGTCCTTTCTATTCAGTTTTACTTGCAAATACCACAATCTGATTATGAGGGATGTTCTAGTGTAGGCCTCCAGATTCACCCAAGAATTTCTAACGTGCAGTGTAACGCAAGAAAAGTGGTAATTTTGGATTTTTATTTTGATTGTACCACGGCTGCCGCTGTGATTTCATTCTGCGGCCTCGACATGAGCATCGAGAAGAAGTGACACTAGAATCCTGTTCACGAATTCATCTTTATTAGACCTCTCAAGAATGACAGCTTGATGGGCGAAAGTTCAAAATCATTTGTGAGTGTTTTCCATGCCCTTTTATTTTGTTGTGCTGTGGAATAAGTCTTGCTGCAAATGTACTTGCACGTAGATACATCTTGTGCGCAAATATCTTGTGCTTGGAATATGTTTATGACGTATGAAATTATTGTATTGTTTTTGTGTGTAAGAAAATGTAACGAATGTGTGACTGCCTCCCCCCCCCCCCCAAAAAATCTTCACAGATTACTGCAGTGAACGTGCTTGTCCTCTCAATTCTTTTGATTAAAATTCACTTACGAAAAAATCAGTGCATGCACACAATCATTTCTAAGGAAACAGGCCTATTATATAGTTCCATCAAGATGCGCTGCATCATGTGTAAGATGTCATGAATAAATCCATGATGAACTATGAACTGAACATTTCATGAGCAGTTTCGCCATAGTTTTTTTTTAATCTTTCTTTCACTGTGTCTGGCATAGCATAGCCTTAGTTATTTCACACCACAAAACCAAACAAAACCAGCATTGTACAAGAAATATAGAGCAAAACAAAATACAAATGAGCACTCAAGTGGCGGCCAAAATAAAATCATTACATGAAAGGTTACCTGCAAGAATCTGTGCAATATATTTGTTAAATAGCTTTTCAAAGGCAAGATAATGTTGCTATGCTTGGCTTGACAGTAAGGATACAAATTATTTTCAGGTCTGTTTTTACAAGAGCACTAACGCAAGACAAAAATCAGCTTAGATAAATAAATCGTGCTCTAAAAACTTTACTATCATTAATTTCACTGCTATAAGCCCATTAACAGAAGAGAAAATCAAGGAAAGTTTCATTTTTAAATGTTGTGCCAAAATCTCAGCATGTGATGTCATGAATTTCGAAATGTTTTTGTATTTTGGCCAGAATGGTTCATTAAAATTTAGCAAAATTGGGTGTGCTAAATGCCTGGCCCCAACAGAGGACAATGTACTTCATATTTACCAATTGGGAACTACGTAGGCGACATCAAAATATACGACATCACGGCACAGGAACTTGAAAGTGGCATTGCCACCCACACTTTTTGTGTGGATTTTCTAGCGTACCAAGAGTCTTCTTCTGGCAAGCTTGGCAATTTATTTATTGTGACAGAGTAGTTTACTAATGTGAGGAAAATTGTCCCTCACAGTGTCCCTTACACAGGCTCCAGAGAATGTCATCTAGGATTTCCCTTAAGTTTTCACGATAGCAGTTTCGGCTCATTCAAATATGTCTCCGCTTAGCGTATTTTGAGAACTGTTAGTGCTATTAGCATTATTTTTTATTGGATGAACAATCTATATTTGCAAAAATGGCCCTGAGCAATGTTATGGAACAGTTCTAGGAGTACAGGACATATTTCATACATATATTTAAAAAAAAAAGCAGAAGATTGGACAGCATCGCAATGGTCATACATAGCAGGTAGGTTCAGCCTTCACTAGCAACACGCAATTTTTTTGTGCTTTTTATGGCACCATGTTGGCCCCATAGCTCTTATGTATTTTTAAGGCTTTTTAGGACCTACTTTCTCAGTAAGTACTCTATGTAAAGAGTTTGGGTTTGTTTCATTTTATTCCACGGTGTCTTCTTGCAATTAAACTACAATTATGACTGTATTTAAACACTTGACATTTTTTTCATCTTTTAGCAAAACAGGTAGTTTTTCTCATTATCTTTAAAAATAAAATAGCCAGAAAAATTAGAATCATTCCACATATGTGCATCATTATAGTTAAACAGCTTCGTATTCATGCTTCATTTATTCTTGTTAAAAAGCAGCTTTCTGCCTACAAAACTTGTTTTAATAATAGCACATATGTAACAAAAAGTTGATTGAAGGATATCGTAAGTTGAAGCTGGAAAACAAGTTTATTTCATGTATTGCTCGAAACGAAGATGTGCTATACAATTTAATTAATGGAAAAGTCTAATATTGTCTTCACACAAATCACCTTTTCGCTTTTTATGTTCTCTTACTTTATTGGCTCGTTTTGTCATATCTTGTGTGTCTCTGTTGGTCAAATGCTGTCGATCTCGCCCAACCATAGCGCAGCGTTGACCCTTAGTGATATGCCTAACGGCATCGAGAAAGTGCACTCAAGCTATGCATGCCTTTTTAAAAGTTAGAACCACTTCAAAGGTGGCAGTTCTGATGGTTTCCATTCCAAGGAACATTATCCATTGTGTTCTTTACAAGTCCCACAGATCCTTCACATACTGTGCAGACCTAATTTCCCATAATCATGGTTTGTAGAAGATCCACACAAATGTGAGCATTTAAATGTCACTACAAGTAACGTTTTGTCCTTGCAACAACACAGAATGAGGGATGACAAACCTTATTTGCTGAAGTACTTACACCAGTGCTCCCTGTCTCATATCTGTTAGTAGCGGAAGCGTATCGATTTCTGATTATACTGCACTTTATAAACAATTTCATTGATTTAGGAACAAAAGAATACCATTTACTGCCACAACCAATTAAAAGAAAGGTGCCACTAAACTCAAAATAAATGCACAGAACCCTGTCCCCATGTGCGTCTCGCACACACAAAGCAATTGGACTCTGTAAAGGCCACATATGTTAAAAAAGACTCCACCATGTGCTTTTAGGTAGCCAGAATACTTTCATATAAACCTGCTAAGCTCAGATAAACTACTGGTTTCCATTTTCAAATGTTTATGTGAGGCAGAAAGCTCTGGTTGCGCATGATCTGAGATAAGGGGGCTTGGCTACCCGTGACTTGGTCTCGAAAACCTGATCCTTATGGCTGAATCAAACTGCACAAATAATTGGGGCACTGAATATTGTTAGAGAATGTCTTATTCCAAACAAACAAAAAAACAAATTTCAATTTTTAACCATTTTACTCCACCATGTCCTTAAATTATTGATCTATGATACTATAATTACCAAATAAAACTAAGAACTTCACTTATCTTGCATACTATGACATTACTGTATGCACTCTTTTACTCAATAAAGTTGCTGGTTCTAAAGAAAAGCACAGGACTGTTTAGTTTAGGCGGTGCGCCTAGGGCTAACAGCACTGCCATGCTTGGCACTGTTGATGGCGACAACATTCTGAAGATGTACAAGTTCACCTAAAATGCTAAAATAAATATCGGTGGTGGTTTAGGGGCCGTTGTATGATGAGCTACCATTATAAACATGATGATAGTTGTTATACAGGGATTGTTTTAAAAGTAATGTCAGTGATTATGTTGTGAAGTATCTGTCTATACCTCACAACACACAGAACTTGTTCACATACATAACTGCAGTTTTATGTTCCTAAATCATGATATGACTAAGAGAGAAGCCGTAGAGGAGGGCTCAGGAAATTTCGACTATCTCGGGTTCTTTAATGTGCACCGACATCGCACAGTACAGAGACCTCTACCATTTTGCTGCCACCGAAGCGCAACCACTGCGGCCAGGATTGAGCACGCAACCTTTGGGTGAACAGTTAGGCATTATAAGCACTGCTCCACCACAGCAGTCATGGTCACACTGTTGTCTGCTACCATATAGAGAATAAGTACAGACTTTTACTTGAAACGCTTCTTCATTTCCCAAGCAAACCACAATGAAGCACTCATTTGGAGAAAAGATGAGCATCAAAAATAGGTAATCCTTTCAGTGGCAAGAAGGATTGACAAAGCAGTGTAAAACTAGGCAAGTCAACAGTGCGAACATGTCCAGCAATAAAGACAGCGTTTAGTGATAATTGTTAGAGCGTCAAATGCACCAGCAGCACAAGGCCTTTTTAAGAACACAAAAAGCTCAGCGATGAGCCCACGATGGACAGCCCTGAACAACTATCGGAAACAAAAATGTTCTGGCCCGCACCACTCATGTCGTCAGCCGCTTCCCGGTCGATTCAAAGGAGCCAAAGGTTCGTCAGTGTGACCACTGAAGGCTCGCCCACCAGCCGAAACGTATGTGAATAATAAAAGTGTTTCCTCGTTAGTCGTGCTTTTTCGCTTCCGTTTTTACTACGGAGCCAGTGCGCTTCCTTCCTCGCAACGTCTATATATATATATATATATATATATATATATATATATATATATATATATATATATATATATATATATATATATATATATATTTATGTGCAAATTTTTTGACAGAGGGAAGGCTACAATCAATGAAAAAGAAGCCAGAGTGCTTTATTTACTAATGGCTGTTGGCATGCAAACACGACACAGTGAAAGAACTACACTACACAAACACCACTTGTGACGTCTCATCCTTTTCTACCCCACCCCTTTCTTTTGTGATAAATACCTACCAATTAGCTCAACTTTCTTTCCTTCTAAACAGGGGCATCTGCAGAGCTTAATTGGGGTGGTGCATCCACAAGGGGAGGGGCATCCAGCACTGCAGCTTTTCTTTCACTGCAGACACATGATAGGCAAAATTAGTCGATAATGCGAAATTCAATAGAAATCATGAAGGCCAGGACCTGAGTGCGCTAATAAAGCTGTGTAGTTTAGCTACTTTATAAAAAATATATATCTAAAATTTTAGAAAGGGTGCATGCACCCTTCTCCCTGGAACCTTTTTCCGGACGCCCATGATCCTAAGCAAGAGTGGCCTTGTTGACTGGAGCCTAACACACATAAGCACTAGTTGGGCTGAGCTTTGAGGTTCATTTCACCACCTATGCAAATAATACACTGCTCAACATGTGCACTTACCAGCACAATATACATCCGTATCTCAGATTGCAACAAAAACAGCAACAGGAGAATACACACACCTTAGGTTTGCAAAAATGAGCTGTGGCTGTATTTAGCACACATGACACTGCTGGCACACATCAATAGAGAGACCAATGAAAATGCCTCAACCTAGCTGTTGCCAGTACCTTTGGTTTATTGGCGCTTCTCAACACAAAAAGGCCAAGATGTGTTGCAAGGCCAACATTGAATATCAAAGAATTCTATGGCACGCTGACCAGCATTAGCTCAAACTCAACCCACTCTTTGCACCATTAGTTTTTCAAATTTTTATAACTCTCAGCATAGAAAAGGCCAATCAGTGTTTCAAAGCCAACATTAATTATGAAAGTTTGGGGAACTTTATGGCACGTCGACCAGCATTAGCCCAAAATCAGCCCATTCTTTGCACCATTAGTTTTTCAAAGCTTTATAATTATCAAGATTTTTTTTCACCCCATGCTCTATTAATTCTTACACTGTTAAAGAGAGTGTGATTGTGAAATTATACTACCGACATTCCACATGAATTGTTTACTGCTTGGAAGCATAGCACTCGCTGATTGTACCAACTCAAGTGACATTTTTACTGTATGTTTTAGATTTGCAGTATCGCTCATTGTAAACATTTAATTAAGTGTCTATATAAAGCTTCTCAGTAAACGACCGGTAAACTGTATCAAGAGCATGGCGTAACGTATGATGTCCTTCAAGGTAAACTGGTCATGAAGCACTATGTCTGTGGATCGTCGGATGCACTACCTTAGACATTTTCTATTGCACAGCGCTACTAGTACACACGTCTGCAAAATACATATATCGCACATGTCCGCATCTGCCAATAACTTAGACCTAGCACAACCAAGCAGAATAGAACATACTGAGACAGCAACGGAGCAAGAAAAACACCACATGCTCTCGTGTCAACTTGCTTACACCGTCCCTGCCTCGGTGTGAGCTATTCCGCTTGCGTTACGTATGCACACGAACAAGCCCAAGCTACTCTTTTCGTGCAAGAGCATTTCTACGGGACACTTAAAATGTGTGCAGCTGCAAGCAACACAAGAAGAAAAAAAACTCAGAACACTTATCAAACCATTCACGGAAACTACGTAGAGTCAGCACACATGACACACATCAATAGAGAGACCAATTAAAATGCCTCAACGCAGCTGTTGCAGGTGCATTTGGCTTATAGGCGCTTTCTCAACAATTAGCACTTTACATTGCGTTCACACCTCACTTGCCTGTATTTTTTTTCCCATGAGTCGGTTTCAGTGCTAATGAGGATGTGTGGTTAAAACAGCCTGCCACGCTTTATGTAGTAACGAATTAACGCAACTTTACTAGCTCGGAAGCTGTGGACACACGTCCACCCCGTTCATGCTTCTCACACACACCCATAACACACCACGCGATAGTACGTGTTTCGCGTGTTCTGTTGTTTACCTAAACCGTCTGTAGACACACTCTCTGCTCCTAGGTGAAGAAGTACCTAGATGAGCTATCGCTTTGATCACATGACTTTATGTCCACGTGACCTGAGGATCATTCTCCTGCATTTACCGCCTCGCTGAGCAGAGTGGTGTCAGCGGCGTCTCTAACACAGCCGCAGCCGCCTCTCTGCCATTGCGCGCGTGCGACAGGCATCGATGGGCTCTCCCAGCCCACTTAGAACTGTAGAACAGAAGTGTGGTAGCTTGGGCTAGTTGGTATGGCATGACGATAGTTATAGCGCGAGAACGAAACGGCGACACAGAGACAAGACACAGGCAGGACACAGAGATAAGTCATCCGTGTCCTTCTTGTCTCTATGTCGTCGTTTTGTTCTCGCGCTATAACTATGTCGTGTAGAATGGAAGTTGGGAGGCGATGCGTAATCAAAGCAATATTCTTTCGTTGCACATTTACAAATATACGTACACCCCGTTATCAATAATGAGGTACACAATATTGACTGTTTGATAAAAATATGTCACTAAATGAATGAATACGCGTGGTTACTGGGGGAAAAAGTCAACTTCAATGAAGGTCCACAAAATTGAACAGTGAAACTTGCGGCATTTTGATTGATTTCATTAAGCCACAACATTTTATATAAGCCAATTCTATTGCTCAAAGGTAGGATGAGTTCTTCGCATGAATTTCAATTCTCCAATGATGAACTCATTAAACGTAAATAGCTTCAATTCAGAACTAGTAAGCGCCGAGTGCTATAGCGAGTATAGATTTTTTTTTTTTCATTTTTGAGAATTTTGGACATATTCATTGAAATACGCGGTACCGATGCGGACATTGTTGAGTGGTGCCAGAAATAATGATTAATAACGCAACAGCATTAAAGAGCTCATTTCGTAGAAATGCCGTTGTCGGCGACGCCAGTCTAAACGAGAAATCATTTAGGCCGTGAAAAAAAAAATTGAGAGTTGCAAATAAAATGAAGGATAAAAATTTTTGGGTTGAGTTTTTCACTGAGAATTCCACTGATGACACCCTCTACTGTAATTTTGAAGGAGCGCTAAATGTATCATTTAATAATGTGTCTCACTAACGACAGCCGCTAGCATTCAATCCTTTTGCTTTATGTTTTTCTTCCACTCGGCTGAGCATTCTAGGTCTGCAGAAGCACTAAATAATAAGATCCGCTCGTTGTTAGAGCAGTATCCACTCACACAATATGAAAAAAAGAAAAAGAGAAACGAACGCTGTCCTTGCGCCTCCTTTTCTGCGACGACATCCCGGTTTCGTGAAGAGACACAAGCGTGAACAACACACACAGAAAAGAAACACAGGGAAGACATGCGGTGTCATGCGCTATGTGCGCAACAGCAGAAATGCCCCTCAACTACACCACAATAGACTGGGTGAACAAACGCGTATCCGAAGTGCATACAAAGCGCAAGCGATGCGCATGAAACGCGCGCGCGACGCGCGCTATCGGAGCGTTCCGCCGGTCGGATAGCCGTCTGGTGGCCTCCGGAGGAAGGCATCATCGGCAGTGCCAGTGTCTCCCATTGGAAATGCTCAGCAGTCGGCACACTAGTAGGTATATTCTAGGCACTATAACTTTAGTATCGGTCGCCACCAACATGAAGTCACTGAGCACATGCGCGGCCTGCACTGCAGTGTCTTTCTCTTTTTTTGCTTTGAGCAAGACGATGGCTTTACACTTTTCGCAGTCGAATATTATGCACCAACTAGACCCTTTAGAAACTCGAATACGATGCCTCATTAAAGGCGACGAGATTCTAAGGCCTGCAGGCCTGCACACCTGCAGCGCATCAACTGTCGTGCAAGAACTCTGCCTGCAGACGTATCATGTCCGCTACTAGCCACACAAAGTGGAGTTCACATAAGGATCGCTAGCTTATTTTTCGTTTTCGCACTAATCGTGCTGGTCCGCAAGACATGCCTTTCATACACTGTTCTTCTGCGACGCAAAGTAACATTACTATTCTTCAGTGCTCTGCTCTGACCCGAACGTCGCCTGTTCGATCCCGGCCGCGGCTACAGTGTTCTAGTACACTCTACTGCAGCGGTCACTTTGCGGTATAGGTGGAATGCTAGAGGCAAAGTACCGTGTAATGTCGGAGCATGTTGCCCTCCACTAATGGCATGTCTCACGATCATTACGTGGTTTGGCATGTGAAACCCAAAATAGTGTTATAACATTCTTTACTTCCTTTCATGCCCCCAGTTTTGAGCCGATTTCGCTAAGTTATCACAATGTCAATAATTTTTACTCACTTTAATCAAACAATACCCATCTGCCACAATACTGGCATTCATTTATTGTCGCTAGTGCAGCTGTTTGTCATTCTATGTGAAGAGTCCGGACAAGAATTTAGTGCTTTGTGGTGTGCTACTTTGGTTTTCAGGGTCACTGTAGCTGCAAAGCAAGCAATTCACAACGCTGAAATAAAATCTTTGCGATGTGCGTGCAACAGTGATTGAAGTGCTCCAAACTGCTCCAAAAGCGAAATGCTGCTCCAAACAGTAATTGCTCCGAAATGACACTGAGAGAATAAGAATGAGGAGTTTTTACTGTTTCACTGACTCATAAGTCCTAAGGAAACTGAAAAAATCTGTGTACTATCATCCCAGTGTGTTACTAGTGTGCAGCATTATTGGCTCTGATGTCATTTTTATGACAAGAACTGGCATACTAAACATATATAGCTCATTTGGCTGTTTCATTTTTTTATTATCTCGACATGCAGGCTAGTGTGGTGGAATGTAAAAATGAGTGTGATTGCTTTTATCACGTAGGGATTATCAACTGCTTATTTGGCAACAGTCACATGGGACTGTTCTTACTTCTAAAATGTGGCACTCAGCTTTTACAGTTTGATTTCTGGCATGAATACTAGTATTTTAAAGAGTAGCTCATTTCACAGCACATTTCTGACAACCTGCCAATGTTTCCTTTATGAAATTTATATTGATTGTTGTCTGTTAAATATACTTCATAATAGATATTAATATCTACTAGATGCTTCAACAGTGTTTGAAATTCTTATTATTTATGAAAAATTCAACATCCGCACCTAAAACACCAATAGCTGCACTAACCTAACATTTTTTTCTGCTCCGAAAACATATATATGGCTGTGCCAAAGCAGTACCTTTCCTGCTCCAAAGTCAGGTCCAAAAAGTGGTGGTAAGTCACTTCCAACACTGTTGCAGCGACTACTCGTAAATGGGCAAGCTCAAAGGCTTTTCAGTATTAATTAAAATAATAATTTTGTAATATATATTATCATTTATTGATTGATGCATGCACTGAAACTGTGCCCATATGCATGCCCAGTTTGCTTAGACCCAAACCAAATGTGCTGCATTTTTCTCAAATCTGAAACCTGGAGCTTCCCCACACCACGCCTCATAAATGTATGGTGGTTTTGCATGTTTCATGCTGTAATCACAGCACACAAGCTTCAAAAATATATTTATTTGGCATGTGCCACTAGATTAACTAAATATTGCGCAGTAATTCCGCTATCATATGCACACATTTTCAAATGATATAAACCGTGAGAATGCATGCCTCACAGGTGCACGAGCACTACGTTCCGCTGAGGCTTGCATTCGTGACAGGTTGTCCATATCATGGTTCTCCGTGACAGGTTCTCCAGACAGCAGAGGCAAACACTGAGAAGGCACAGCTGATGATTTCGGAAGCCTCCTTGCAGGCTTCCATATCTGAGGGTCTGTATACCAAAGCACAAATTACAGCTTTACCAACGAATCTTCCTTCCTGGAATAGCTTTAAAAAAGTCATTATTTTTCACAACACAAGACGCCGAGTACATCTTTCACAAATTGTTACGTCTTTCTAAAGCATATGGCATGGCCTAAGCTGCTCGTTCCCTCTACGCTGACCACAACTGCGCAGCTCGAGCTCGTTCAAGTGATGGCATACAAGGTGCAGCCTATAATGCCAACATATGCATTTTTGATGAGGTGAGATGTAGCGGCAACCATAAACTGGGGCTTAATGCAAGCAAAACCTTAAGAGTCCAATACTGTACCACTGAGCCATGTCAGCGCTTGAAACTCGTTTCTAAACTGGCTCAATGTCAGGAATCGTGTTATGAGTAATAAGCATTTCAGAACATCAAACGAACAGCCAGGCGCCACACAATGTGAATTGCGTAAAAAGGGTCATCCAATGCTCCAACCCACACTTGTTCTTGACTGTGGCACATACCCACTTCAGACATAATATTCTTCATTATCCTCAGCCACTGCATCTAAATATGCACAAAATTCGTAACAAGTGCATAGCGGATACCACGCTTCTCCAATGAATGACTAAGGGTAGCGTAGTGAATGCTGGCCTACTACACAAATTATGATTATTTATGGCGTAGTTGGTACGAAACAGTGTGCTTATAGAAGTTACCCAAAGAGTGTTTAAAAAAGGCTCTCAAAGGCCGCTCTTCTAACTTTTGCTGCGACTGTGCTGTGCGTTCCGGGCTGGCCTGACATTTTTTAGCTTATTTACATTAATAAACTCGTTTCTGCATTCACACTTTTAAAGCCTTAAATAACACTGTGTGCACTGTCTGGAATTACGCATGTGTGTCTGCAGGGACACCACCTACAAAATGGGTTCTAATAGACCTACCTTCAATATGTCTTAATGCACTATTTATTTACTATGCTTGCAAACAACAGATGCACCTTCACTCTTGCCTTCTTGCTCAATGAGCTCATAGAAACAATAATTTTTGTATTTCATTCATAGTATTCACTAAAAAGGTTTGTATCCTCCATCTCATATGTGTCAGCTGCAAAATAGGATGCGGCAGTCTTGTGTGCCTCAAAACAAAGCGATGCTCTAGTTTCCTGTTCAACCATGTATGAAACTCTGCAAAGAAAAACACTTTCATCTCAAAAGGTGAAAATCTTCGACAGACACTTGTCCGGCTGGGTGAGCTTTAATACTATAATAACATAAATTCTCCAGCCAAGTTATAGTCCAAACATAAAAGGTAAGGACTGTGAACCCTGACATTTCGGGACCAATTTGGTTCCTTCTTTAGAGGCGACTGCTCGGTCGGCTCTGAAGCTCATGATTTTTCTTAGCGGTGTCGCCCTCTCTATCATCCTACTTTCCACCGTTGTTGTTGCTGCGGTGTTTTCTCAACTGGCTCTGTAGACAGTGCATGTACATACTGGGTAAGGTTCCAGTTGAGTGGTTAAGATTTTCAGGACTTGTTTGTATGTGCCAGGACTCTAAAAACTGTCCTTTTGTGTGGCTACCGTCCGTGTCGATAACCCGGGCATCGTCGAAATTGATGCAACGGTCCATCTTTTAGCTGCAGTGTGTTCAGCGAGAGCGCTTCGTGCGGCGTTGAGGTTACGCACATTATTTCGATGTTGTCGTATCCTTTCGGGGAAGTTTTTTGTCTCACCAATGTAGGTGGCAGACAGTCTGTACACAGAATTTCGTAGACTAGCCTGGGGAACCTCTCTTTCGGCAGACAGTCTTTTGGTCGCAGCAAGACCAAAAGACAGTCTGCTCCTGCCTCTCTACATTAGAAAGGCGGGAGCAGAGATTAGGTGGCAAATTAATAATGGGTTTCTTTATGTGAAGCCACATGGCTGAGATGTGGCCCCATATATCCAGCCTCGGCAAATTTTGAACCACAATGAAGACTCAAGAATGAAAAGAGTTATGTGTTTGAATCAACAAAAAAGCAATGTTGCATCTATGCCATCCTCAATGTAATTATTTCTTTTTGTTATGACTAATTTATCCAGTTGTTCTTTAGCATGGCAATCGTGCGATGCACAATAGTGCCAAAATATTCTGCATCAAGTTAAGGGCTGTGCTTGGTGGTCACATACTTAACAGGTGTGTAGGCTGCATTTGCATGCAATAGCGTAAGTTGTGCATTTCTTAATGAGGGAGAAAGTGCATAGCACCACAAAGAAAAGGTGAGGTAAAAATGACTCACACAAGATATGTGTCAATTACATCAACTGCACTGTTTCATATACTCATAAAAAAGATGCATGTTCAGTAATACACTTGCAGTCATAGAGTTCTGAACAAGTGCTCCATAAAAACTGTGGGAGTCATTAATTTTAAAGTGAAAATAAATAGGAGAAGCTCGATAAATGGCCATGCTCGCGTCTCCTCTCTCAAGTCTACATAAACGTCCAGACATAAGTTTATTTTCAACACCAGTTACAGTAAAACCTCATTATTTCGAACTCGGGTATTTCGAAATCCAGTCTAAATAGAATTATTTCAGCGGTTCCGTATTTTGAAATGGAAGTTTGAGCAGATAATTTGAAGCGGCGGTCAGCGCCAGTCCGGTTAATTCGAAAACTTTGGCTGCAGTGAAACAATTCCCCGTTTCGCCGCAAAACTGACAGAACTTAAGAGCGACTAGGGAATGTATTGTAGGGATACTACTGAGTGGTAGCTGAAGTACGGCAGCCTCGATACTTAAGGCACAAAAAATAAAACTGTAAAAAAAAGGGTCTTCTGATTAACTGAAATGTGCGCCTGTGGAAAACAAGACGTGCTTCACTGCAATACAGTTGTGACGCACAGGCAGCATGTCGCATGTTTCTCGCAACGTGATGATGATTATGCGTGGGGTTTAACGTCCTGGAACCACCATATGATTATGAGAGACGCCGTAGTGGAGGGCTCCGGAAATTTCGTCCACCTGAGGTTCTTTAATGTGCACTCAAATCTGAGCACACGGGCCTACAACATTTCCGCCTCCATCGGAAATGCAGCCGGGATCCGAACCCATTTTCTCGCAACGTCAGCACATCCATATTTACCCATATTTTTTGTGATTATAAAGAAATTAATAAAGGACAGTCTCACGGAACTTGCGATGTATGTGAATCTCCGAGTGCCGGTTGCTCCAGCAATTGGCGCACTTGCACTGCTGGCGGAGTTCTTGCCTGCTACGCCTACTTCAGAAACTCCGTTCGAAAGCTTCAATGATAATGTTTTCCAGCCAAAACGTTGTGAATATCGTCACACTGTCTATTATTAAATTATTTGTTTGACTTGAAAGAATGGGCGAATGATCGCATCATGACGTGTTGATGCAGCAAAAAGCAGGTGACACGCTGCCCGCGTGCCACTACTGTGTTGCAGCGAAGATGTCTTCTTTTTCGCAGGTCCGCATTTCAGTTACGATTTTTTTTTTCTTTGCGATTGCAGCAGTCAGGCTCAGCATTCCCCTTGTTTGTGGCAAAACTGTGACCTTGTATTGCTGGAAAACATAACCCTTGGAGCCACAAACCAGCAAAGCAAACGACCAGCCCTGATTATGACTTGATTATATTGAAGTTTTTTGCATCCGAATTTTAGCATGTCCTGCTGATTCGAGAACCCGCTTAATTCGAACATTTCTTGCGGTCCCAGCAACTTCAAATTAACGAAGGTATAATTCTCATAGCCACATGCAATAAATGTCACGCGATTCACTGTCGGGCCATATTGTGGTGCCTAAGCCAATATCACATCATTACATTTTATTTTTGTTCATTATCACCTTGATATGTGGTCTACGAAATAAAGTAATATCACAAAGTACTTAAAATCATGAAATGCAATTAGACTACTACTTCTTATGCAGCCAATGCTGTTGGTTGCTACTGCACTCATAATAAAAATGACCCCGATTTACCTTCTTGTGAATGTCTCTCTCATAATCATATGGTGGCTTTGGGACATTAGACACCACATATAAATCGACTAATCTTCAGTTAACTTCTTGTGAAAAAAGTAACTATGATTCTCAATCATATGAGCGTTTCAGCAGATTTTTTCTTGGACTACCTTAGGGTGCTACTGAGATCTCAGCATCAGCCAAAGTGACATGTTTGCTAACTTTAGGATTTTTATTTTGGAGCCTACAAAATTAAGAAACAAGAATATTAAGAAATAGTATGTTTTATGAAGAGTTTGATAAAAATAAGGAATGAATTTTATCAATAATCGTCCTTTGTAAAAAGAATCCCGAAAATGCTAAATTTTATGCAATTTTACCTAAGTGCTAAGGGGTGAAAAACGGAAAGCTAGCGTAACGAACGCTCCTATAATGAAACCCAATGCTCGGAAAAAGAATTTTCCTTCGCAGCTCGTTTCCCACAATTTCATCAATTTAAGTTGGTGGTCACGTGCGCAAATTTTTACCGCTATTGTGAGAAAATACTCTAAAACTAATGCCTATACAAAGGTAATTTTCTGAGATTTCGTTATAGAAAGTGAATTTTTACGAGTACCCTGGTTGCAACAGTTGCTTTGAAATGACCCATTCTTTGTTATCACCGTGGTCCAGGTAATTCACTGTCACTAACGATGTATGTATACTATAAGCGTGACAAAGCACTCAGCAAAGCAGAGCGAGCCATTTTTCTTTTAAGAAAGTAGATGCGAGAAAGCGAGTTAATGATGAGAGCACGATTATAGTGGTCAGTAATAAATAGACGAACTATCTGTGCCATGCTTCAGATCCACATTGTAACAAGAGAAAACTACCTTGCAATATTTGCATGTCGGCTTTATCTCTCTCTATTACAAAAGCCGCAAAAGCCAGCGGACACCTGAAGCGAGCAAACTGTGTTATAGCATGAAAAAAATGCCGGTCTACAGTATGAGCTGCAAACAGCCTTAATTAGCTACACTTTAAAAGTACTTGAAGTCGTTGGTTCATTCAGAGCGAATGACACTGGACCTCTTATCAGTATCTTATGCTGGTAGGGAATATATGTGCTCGAACTTTCTTAAAAATTAACTGAAGAATACTAATTGTTTCTGCTACCTCAAAAAACAAAACGAAAAAAGACACGCCTTTTATTCACTTTTTTTTTACTTCTTTTCTTTGGAGCCGTACAGGACACATTAGGGAGATACACCACTTACTTGAATGATAGTGTGATAGCACTTTCCAGCACTTTACATAGACATTGGTTTCTCATTTTTCACCGGTATATATCGTACCAAGGAGCCCACAATGCTCGGTTGACGGATCTCTGCGTAGTCAATGTGGACAAACTGGCTTTCGACTTCCTATGGAGATTGCTGGCTTTTTCCATGCTGAGGTTTAGGTTTTCCATGCTGAGGTTTAGATTCTTCACGCACAACATCGCCCTTCGACATGGGAGCTAGGAGCTCCGTTTTGTGTGTTCCGATTCTGCACAACTGGAACGCGTTATTTGCATGTGCATTAAGCAGATACAAAATGAACAATACCACTTCTTTTTTCTAATATCTGAGCGATATTTTATCACCTCTATTAACTCTTTCCATGCTGCAATAGTCCCTGGAAATTATAAGAGATCTCAAACGCATTCTTCTTTCAAAATGTTTCTATAATTTCGAATGGTTCAACCTTGAGGGCATTTGAGACTACCGTAACTGTCCTGTATTCTTTCCAGCCTATTTACTGAAACTAATATGTCTCCCTTCTTCTCTCTTTCAAATGAGTACAACCACACATTTTTAACATGGAGCACATCACCAATCTGCATGTGCCTGAGAATGAGGCCATTTAACACATCTTGCCGTTAGTAATCCTGCCATCCCACTTCGAAACTACCAGCTAGTCGACCTTTTCTGACTAGCTTACTCCCAAGTGTCAAACCATGGGGCATAGGTGCGTTGTGACCCTTGTAGAGTATTTAAAACAATCAGAATAAGTGCAGAATTTCCTTATTGCTTCACCACAATGCACACTACAAGACAAAGCCGCCAAAGAGACACAGTGAGAAAGCACCATACAGCAACCTGCGGAGACTTAAGGCGCTCCATGTCGAGCATAGTGCTGAGTATGCTTCCTTGCAAGCTAGTTTTCACACATTACAACAGTACAAATCGCTGTACGAGACAGAAAAATCTTTTTTTTTTCTTGCAAAAATACTGCACGATAAGAAATAATGCACTAAAATGATGGGAAACAACTTTTTGGAACAGAATCAGCAAGCGTAGAGTGTAATGTCTTGGGCGTTTGGCGTGGAATGACCCTCCGAACTCCACGACTTAGACCCAAAGAGTGCTTCCAGGGATATCATCCATGCTGGTGCCCTTATTCCACCTGTCACCACTGCCACATGATCCCTGGGCGAAAGAACGGCCACAGAAGCCAGCATCAATGGGACTCAGAATGTGGTTGAGAATTTGTGGGTCTCTTCTCGAATAACATGGACTGCGCTGCACTGCATGAAAAGCAAGATTGTACTACGTGTCTGATTATATGTTACTTTATCGCTAAATGTGCAACGCAGCGCATGTACCAAAATGACGACACATCGATTGGCCGACACACGCAGGACAACACTGTTCAACACACTGCAATCTATCTCTGTCATATTCCTGTGCTGCCCTCTGCGTTAGTAGGGCTTTACTGGGCACCTGCAACTCCAGTATTGCCAGAAGCAAAGCCTTCGAGATGAGACATTCCGCGACTTTACATCTAGGGCAAATGCGCATGCGCAGAGGCATCATGAAAGAGGCGGATTACAAGCTTGTGTGAATACCATGAAAATAAGTGTTTTCTGCACACGTTCATATACTCACAAACTGACAAAAATATTGCAGCATCAAGAACTTGAAAGCTTCTTTTTGAATAAATGTAACTTACGTTTTCATCATAGCATAGCAGTCGACTTCATTGACGTGGAACTATTTCCTGGCTGCATGCACATGTGCCTCTACACTAACGAGAACATGAGAAAAATAGCGCCTAATACACTCACCCTATAGGTGTTGCTAGATTTTATGCAAAAAGAATATTTCAATTACTCTTTCAGCATGTGGCATAAGTGGGGTTAACATGAATTCTACAGCACTCCTTGTGTTTGCCTTATATTGTAACCTCAGCTACTTATACTATACACAGCAATGTGCCTAAGTGTAGGTACTGATAGACAATAAAACTCAGAAATGCACTAGGCTTAGATCTGTCAAGTGAGATAGCTAAAGAATATTATAACCTGACATCACATTTTCAATAAGTTCAGGTTCTTCTTAGCTTCTGACACCACCACCGACCTTCCAACAAAACTGGGAAACACGCAACATTCCCAACCATGTACCAAACACGATCGGCACCTAGGCAGGCGGCGGCGACCTGGTGTATGAAATGCGTGAACCAAGGCAGACGCAAAGGTTGTGGTACCTTTTCCTTTGCCTTCTTTTGCTATGGTGGTGAGTGTGTCTTGAGGGCACCGACCTTTACCCAGATGTGTGGTACATGGTTAGAAGTACTCTACATTGAACTAGATGTGTACTGGCGAGTCTTCTTCTGCGGCACCCCATTTTATGCAGCAGAAAAGACTGACATACGCGTGCTGCTAAAAAAAAATGCCTCTGCTGTAGCGGCCACTTTTCGGGAGATTCCTGATGGCATTTGTACAATCGGGAGATTAGGTAAAACTTGAGAGTTTCCCGAACCATTTGGGAGAGTTGGCAGGTATGCTATAATGTCCCTACACAGCTTTCGCATCACTTTGTGATGCTAAGCAATTGGTGATCACCCATACAAGAAATGCTTTTTACTTCAGCACACAGTTCACAACACCAGCTTGTCTTCAGATTGCACGCACTTGGAACGACTGTGCCAAAGCTAACCAGTTCACTGCAAGACACAGCCCACATAGAGGAAAATATGGAAACAATAAATTTGTCCGTCCTCACTTACATCACACCAGCTACCTTGGCCGTAGCATTATGCTGAGTATCACTCTTCTGTCACTTGGACATCCCAGCTGCTTGTCCTTTCCTCACTAGTCTTCACTTGGATTCCAACATACATACTGCTGCCAGTGTTCGTATACAGGCCACTTGGTGACTGCAGGTGACTAGATGGTCTAGAGTTACTGTATATGCTACCTTTAGGTAGCAGAGTTGTGCATAGGTCTGCCATCTTGCCCGCTGAGACATTCATGTCACATAGAAAAGTCGCCCCTTCTAAATGTAGGAGCCAACGCAGCCCAGTGGCTCCGTACGTTTTCTTGCTCCTTCAAAACTCGTCGCTGCCTTGCTGCTGTGGTCTAGTGGCTAAGGTATTCGGCTACTGACCCACAGGTCGCAGGATCGAATCCCGGCTGTGGCGGCTGTGTTTTCGATGGAGGCGAAAATGCTGTAGGTCCGTGTGCTCAGTTTGGGTGCATGTTCAAGAAACCCAGGTGGTCAAAATTTCCTGGGCCCTCCACTATGGCATATCTCATAATTATATGGTGGTTTCGGGACGTTAAACCCCCGAATCAATCAATACTTCGTTTCTGGCGCAATGACTTTCACTTTGAAAAAAAAAAAAAAAAAGAACACCTAAATAAATAATGTCACCATAGGACGATATTTTTGTTTTAAATAGCAAACAAGAACACTTTGACTTTGTTGAGATTCGTGTACACGATTCGTGACAACTTAAGATCTGCAAATCCCTCGTCTCGCATAGTTTTTGACCCCTTGGAACGATTAAGCAGTTGGCTTGATAAAACAATCACTGGAACTATATCCCTCCGTGTTTTACAAATAACGCAAGCAAACGAAAATTTTCTGCATATGTACACGTAGCTGTGGAATCCGGTCTTGTGGCAACTATGCAGCACTGTCACGGCACTGCGCCCCACACACACCACTAACACTGACGTCCACTAAAAACGGACAAGACGAGACCCAATTACAACGCCAACACAAGTACTTCCGCACTCAGCAGGATTGCCTCACCAGCCTGGCAGCAGCGGTGGTGACACCAGTGGTGCGGTGTCGCAAGCACCCGCGCGGGCGTAAAGTTAGCTTCTCCTAATATGAACGATTTTTCGCGCACGTGAGCACGCTTCACGAATGGGGGGCGCGCGCGGTGAGTTCTATCAGTGGCGCAACTCTGCTACCTAAAGGTAGCATATACAGTAACTCCAAGATGGTCTGTTGCTGAACTTGACAGGCACATGCTTCAATCCCGCTGAAGGAAGAGGAGGTAATCCCACATCAGCGAGCTTGGGATGCCCGTCTCAAAGATGGCCTCGGGTGACGTGATAGATTGCCTTATTTGTTGAAAACAGATTTCCTTCAGAGAGCACACTGCATCCAGAAAGGAAGAACAACGTGATCAAAAAACATTCTATAATGTCACTGCACATTTTTTTTAACGTAATAATTCAAACCCAAGGAGACCCAAGAATTTGGTTTTAATTAGCAGATGCAAGCAAAAAATATGACTCTCAAAAACTTATCAAGAAAAGTAGAAATGGTATATTATCATAAGCATTCCCGCTGTTTCAATTTTTTTTACCTGCTTTTGGCATTGACCGCTTTAAGTTCAGGTAGGCAATTTCCTTTATTTTTTATTTTTACTTTTGATGCTAAAGGCCAACTTGGGCGATTTTTCGACCATGTCAAGGTAATGGTGTTTCTATCTTACTGAGATACTGTTGTTACGACCCCAATAGCTGAAATACGTACTCAGGAAATTCGAAAATAATTTTTAATAAGCAAAAAGGTCTAATACCGAAACCGAAACCCAACCGGGCACCCTGTCTGCGTTTGACGTACCATTTGGTAAGAACCAGGGGCCGCATACTGGTCCCGCCGGTGCAGAGTATGAAAAGTGTGAAGGCCAAACCAGCGAAGTGCCGGCCAAACACCACAGAGGAAGGAAGAAAGCTTTCCCGTGCTATACCAGTGCCAAACACTGCCACTGTCACCTTGCACAATAAACGCTGTAGCGGCCAAAGTAGCGATGCCATTGGCTGCATCACTTCTGTTTACATGCAAAATGTGACGTCACACAGACAGTGTTGCCAATAATTCTGGAAAGCGAGATGAGATTTTCGAGGCACTCTTTAAATTCAATTTCAAACAATCAACGCATCTCTCAAGCCTGTAATTTGGCTTAAATGACAAAAATGTGCAAAGGAACGTACCCAGCGATATTTATTGAGATCCATTAAGCTCGAAAAATCGCCAGAGTTGGCCTTTAAATATATATAAATGGAGACGTTCACCTAGAAGGAACAAAGGCAGTCAATATTAAGGATTCCCTGAATGATGCAGTTTCAATTAAGAACTTTTAATATGCAACAGAAACTTAGCGGGCCAAACGAAAATTCAAATCAAGTTCAACTTGACCAAGAGTATGAGATATTGAATTATTATGAGCTTGCTTTACAAGTAAAGGCTGTCTTATGTCAATGTTGTGACAAAAAAAAGCAATGTTTTTTTTGTGCATGAGAGTGACAAAGAGCTTCTGCCCAAGATGAAAAAGAGTCGCAAAAAAAAACATTTCAAGCTGGTGGCAGGCACAAGCAGCCTGGCAACTGTGCAAAGGAGAAAAAAGACAAACACGTTCGTCAGGGACCTTACAAACTTCTCTTTCTGTGACATGAAACTGGCAAAAATCCTAGGGAGCCAGAACCGTCACTTAAAAGAGTCCTCCAACACTATTCAACCCCTAAGTTTCTATTCCAGGCTTACGTATACTGAAGATCAGAGAGGTTAGTGCAGCAAGAATCGCACCAATAATATCACACATTTCAAAGTTATTTCATGGAGAAAATTTAAAATACAAAAAGAAAAATGCCTACCCTCAACTCAATTTTCGCGAGTTCACCTGACCGCATTTCACTGGCCCTGTTTAGCCCTGCGACAGTGGAGGGCTCCCCCAAATGAAATCAGCTAGAAACTCCTACTCAGGGGAAGCTCGCACGCCATAGTTGCTTGTTCTTTCTAATGTATTGTAGACAACATTGCCATGGTAACAAACGTGGTGCCTGACACCTGACTCGTTGAAATGTGAGTGGGCACTGCTGTTTCGAAGCAACATATTTTCTGCTGTTCTTTACAACTTCCATGTCACTCTCTCACTCTCATTTTGATAAAAAATTTACAAAAGGACCACGGCGATTGAATGCTGTTGACCCTTCACGCATCGTTCGGTCAGCCACCTGACGAACTACGATGGTGCAGTGACATCAGTTCAACGAAGGAGACTGCTTGCACCCTTTCAGCAACAATCTAGAGCTTACCACACACATGGAAAGAGGCCGCTCGCGAATGCACAGAAGCAAGGGGGAAGAGCGAGAAAAGCGTTAAGAGGACCTGGTGAGCAGCCAATAGCTGCCGACCGGGCTGCCAGCATCATGGAGACATAGACCACCATAAAATGAACACTTCAGCGCAGTTTGGGGGCCTGAGAGCCTGCATACTCCAAACTCCTCTGTTTCAATAAAGTTTTTCGCCTACCCCTTTCGTATGGATGCGCCCCTCTGTCGTGCCTCTGTAGTGCTTTGTAGTTGTTGCGACGTTTTTTTGGTTGATACTACATCTCTTTGGAGATCAATAAAAAAGCACAAAAAAGAAAAATGTTACACGTTAGTAGTCTCACTTTTGATGCCAAGCTATGATCGGTTTTAACATTAAATTATTCCAATCATAAGCTTGCCCACATCCGCCATAAGTTCTGCTCACATGATTTCTAGCAAGTGCAACTACATCCTGATGCGGTTGGCAGAGATTTCGCAACCTTATTGCGTGTTTAAAATACTGAGTCATTTAATATCAGTGCTTAGACATATGCTAAAATTATCCCCAGCCATCACTCTATGCAAAACACAAATTAAAAATAGGTGCTTCAAGAGTGTTGGAGGGCCCATTTAAAGGGGTGCCTGCACAAAAATTTCAGCCTCGCGTTCTTTTGGTTAAATGTGTCGCTGCAGATCTGTTAGTCATAACAAAGCACATTGTTTGCTGCAGTGAACAATGAATAATTAATCACAGACTCCTCGTTACCAATCAGTCTCAGTTTCGGCATAAAACAGCTTCACAAATGGGGTGCCGCTATCACCAGCAAGCATGTGCGATATTCGACTGTGTCAGCTTGCCACACTGTGATGCACTTCCACACGGCACACATCAAGAAGTCCATTAAAACAGGAAACGAGACAGCAGTGTCGCCAAACACAAAACTTCAACACATGCGCCACGGCCACAGACTCGGGAGCAACCATTGAGCAGCAGTGAACAGCTGTCTCGTGAGCATCCGTCTGCTAGAGCAAAAGGGCAAAAAGAAAATTGCCAGTTATGACATCATCATAACTTGCTGTATTGACTGCATCGTGGTGACGTGAGAAAAGTACTGTGATCACCGTGGGTCACTGTGCTTAATCGAGCATGCAAACTACAAAAGCCCTGCAAAATACCTTCCAAGCCATGTCTGCTATTGATATTTTGCAGACGATATACGCATTTTCACGGGAATTGATCACACAAACTATCTTGGCCACATAATTTTGTGTGAGTACCACTATATTGCATCACATTAAAGATCGAATCACCAGGTGCTGCAGAGTTAGACGAGCACGCAAGCCCAACCTTACTGAAATCTATTCGAGGCTAAATTTGCCAAAAAAATTTCCATGACAGGTGCCTATCCGTGCAGGGGAATGAAACAACATAAACGACTCGAGCTTAAAATGTTTTATGTCAAAGGTCGTACAAACAAAACTTCAAGGACATAAATTTAGAAACTAAAATGTGTTGATACTGCTAGCTGTTGCAGCCACTTTACAGTGCAGTTCACTTATAATGATATCACACATAATTCTGCATCAGTCATAACAATGAGTTCACTTGACAGTATGAACTTGCACATTAAGGCTACGACAAGGAAAAGCATGAATAATAATATGTTTTCGATTGCATGTCAAATGCAACGTACTGCTTCTTGGACAGAGTTTCCCAAGCTGAGCATGACACTCACTGTACTTTTGCACAGTGCAAAGATGGGGGCTTGATTTATACGAGTTCATCCTAGCCCCCAATTTTTCAAGCGTGTTGGTTGCAAAAACCGCTGAGAACAAAATATTCCCACTTAGCACTTAAAAATGACTGCTTCCAGTCAGTCAACCCAATGTTGGCTGCATCACCTGGTTACAGAGCATTGCATGAACACAACAGTGCAGGGATAGCACTGCTTGTGCCCTCATATGACAACATGCATGGAGTCAGAGGCAGTTGAAAAGGTCAGCTTGTTGAAGATGGCACTGACCGAGTGCAATGCTGTGTCCCTGGAAATGAAGCAACAAAGTTCACAATACTCTCTGCATGTCCACAGAATGAGCGATCCCTTCAAGCATGGTCTTGAACAGTTGATGATATCGATGATGGTGAAAAAAACACCAAGCCTCTGCGTAAGACACAGCACAGTCACAGCTAAAGCTAGATGAGTAGCCGGTCAGAGCCTTGTCTAAACACTCATTGCATAACTGCTGCAAGGACACTTGCTTGGTACCCACTACGGCATTATTAATAAAATTTTTTTGGTAGTAGGCCGGCATTCACTATGCTATTTTTCGTCATTCTTCTGAAAAATGTGGTATCCGCTAAACGCAACAAATTTTGTGCCAATTGTTCATGCAGTGCCTGACGACGATGAGGAATTATTCCTGAACTGGGTATGCACCACAGTTAATAGGTGATTAAGAATAAGCTTTTGTAATGGTTTGGAGCATTGGACGACCCACTCATTACGCTATTCGCATTGTGCGACGACTGGTTGTTCTTTCGCTGTTTTAAAACGGTTTATAAGTCGTATTAACGCAATTTCTTTCTCGACATCAAGCCTGCCTAATGCCAGTTTGCCAACAAGTCCCAAGCATCGGCGTTTGCTCAGTGGTAGAATACTGGGCTGGCACCTAGCGGACCCGGGTTCGAGCCCTACTGTGTCATTGGCGCTAGATTTTTTTTCTAATTTCGTGTGATGTGGTTATGGACACCTGCGGCGGCGGTGGACAACTACAGTGGCATGTGACCCGACTTGTAATCTCATAACAGCTTTCCCTGTATAAGGGTTGGCGACGCTTTGTATGCCAACATTGAGGACGCACAACACAGACGGTTTATGTAAACAGAATGCGCCCATCAGTGGGCCCATACTAGTCACAAAGAAAAAGAGATTCACTTTTATTCCTGGAAAAAAGAACTTAAGGCCTGCTTCAGGCTGGAATTCAATGATGAGCTCAGCTATTTTCGATGGAGCAGGCAGCATTGTTGCATGCGGACACGAGGCAAGAACTGCTGCAAATGAATGTGCGCACCATGTTGAAACAATATGCCGAAACACACAACTGCGATGAAACTGCCTGCCTGCTTTTTTTTTTTTTTTCTAGATGCTAGTGTTTAACACCGACACACTTAAAGGCAATCCATGCACTGGCAGGAAGTGCTCCAAAGCAAGTGTTCCTGTGTTGCGCACAGCGATGGGAGATATTGCTTCAAGGCCTTTGTGCTGAAACAAGCCTCAAGAATAAGCACTTTTCAGCAAAAAAGAACTACTATTCGTGCATCCTGTGCACCTTGCCTTTGAAATGACCAACGACGATGTCGCTATAACAAAGCCGAACTGCAAAATTTTCTGTTTTTTTTTCTTTCATGACGAGCACATGAATTTGGTGTTAATTATTTCTCTGGGCTCTGAAGCTTGGAGCACAATGAAAGTCCTCAGACACCTGAAATGAAAACTGGGGTAGCGTGTAAGGAGATTGCGCTTCTCCGAAATTTTCCCGATGTTGTTTATGCCTTAGGTTGCTATGATTGTGACAACCAGTAAAACGGTGATTTCAAAAAAACACTTGACCAATACGAATATGATGTCACGAAACAACATGCAGTCACGAATGCCCTTGCTGAACATGTGGAATTTATAGGCCACCAAATTGACTGCCTCTGACAAAAAAAGGACAGAAGTGATAGGACACTTCTAGCAGTGCTCATGTCATGTACTTAGGCCCACTTACAGGGACACTACAGAGAAACAATAACTTGATTTAGATTGATGAACTGAACTTCGAGAACTCTAATGCCTGCTGTTTGACTGTCGTAAGGAGAAAGATTGAAGTTTCATTTTTGAATTTTGCGCTGAAATCTCTGCGCGTGACTTTAGAAATTTTCAAAATGCAGTTTTTGTATTTCCACGACACCGGCTCGAGGAAATTTTTAGAAACTTCGCATGCTAGGACCTATGGCAGCTACAGATTACAATGTAGATGACCTCTGCCCAAAAACAGCAATGTAGAACCCACCTGACGGCTTCAAAATTTATGACGTCATGGTGCTTGGTGCGGGGATCTGAATGTGGCATATCCACCCCCATTTTCTCTTCGCATGCTTTCTCGCTTACCAAAAGTTGTGTCACGCTAAAAGTGGTGTTTTCAGGATTGTGAAATTGTACTTAGTCAATGCCCGAAAAATCGTTTTGCTCCTCAGTGCCCCTTAAGTACGCTGTGCCTTTCTTACAGCCTTAATTGTGAACAAGGCTATCGCATAGGGTGCTGAAACGTTAGTAAACTTTGTGTTCTTTTGGTCAGGGTATCCCTTTGCGTTTGCACTAATAAGCAATAGTTATGCACTGATATCTATATATATATATATATATATATATATATATATATATATATATATATATATATATATTTTTTTTTCACACCTTGTCTAGCTGTTCACTGTAGTCAGCCGAAGGAGTGACTTTTTAAGCTTTGAGTTTCACAGAGTGCCTCAGTTTCCATGAACTGGCCAGGTTTCGAGCGTGGTGCCTGTCCAAAACAAGGTCGAGATCATAGCCGAGGCCGAATTTGAGAGCTAATAGAAAGGGCGGCGGCGGCAGCAGTCGTATGAGTTTTGCTAGCGCGGTCTCTAGCACTGCTTCCCCGACTCATGTTATGGGGGTTTGCTTTAGTACAAGAAATGTCGCAGAATAGAAACATGATAGAATAGATCACACGAGAAAAAGTTATGCTTACAGAGAGAATTAAACAACTCAAAGAAGAACATAGGAAGCATCAGCAGCACAGGACCATGGGGACGACCGCTAACACGCTCTGTTGGCGAAATGCCAATGCCTAATCGAGCTCTGGCATCTGTTCCCACACAAATGAGCGGGAAGTAACCGCCACTTAAAATCAGGCCGCAAGAAAAAGTGGAGAAAACCAGCAACTTCTCAATCAGCAAGGTTAAGGGATTGTTTAAGGAAATGTTCAATGGACTAAAACAGCAAATTACTAACATGTACGCAGAGGTGAAAAAACAACTTGACGAACTCGAGCTAAATGTAACAGCAATTGTAACAGCGCGCGAAGGGCTAGTGCAGGGCCGATTAAATGCAAACCGTATAGCAGACCATTCACAGTAGAAAAGTTCAAAGTGACAGGGGAGAAAGAATCCTATTAACCAACATGGCACCACATAATAAGTAAAGGATTTGGCAGTGTAATAGCCGCAGCTGTCGTAGAAAACTGAAAAATCTGCAGCGATGCGCTAGTGACGGGGGGGGGGGGGGGGGAAGGACCGGCACAAATCGTGTACTGCTTCTGGCAAGAAAGGGGCTGTCATGACTATAACACACATGAACCTCATGGATGTGGAGCTTGATACCAGTAATGCACTGCACAGACCACATCCTGATAGAAACAATCCCTTCTTCTAAGACAGGGCAGCCTATTTGTGCTTAACATTTACAGCCCACCCCGACACTGGCCGAAGCTTGGTCCACTTTTCCGCAAAGTGTTGAGAATAGCGGACAGACAGGCTCTTGTTGTTGTCAAACTAACCGCATGCGGCTTCGATACACTACCGAGAATATGAAGGGTCACAACCTATGAACAGACGTTTAAAACGAGGGTTTTACACTCATAACGATTCTGAGGCACCTACTAAAATAGGTAACAGCGCACGTAAGTAACGGCACAACTCGGGACTTGACATTTACAAAGACGTTATTAAGATATTTATAAGTTTGGAGTGTTATTGTGTTACTAGAGTAATTTTGTGTACTCATGAGTGTTTCGCTTTCACTTTAGATGTTCTTCTTCTGTTGTCATTGTTTTTCTTTGGTGGGGTAAAGAGCGCTTGTCTTGCCACAAGCCCGTCTCTCCCACGTCTCTCTCTCAAATCCATCTTTTGCAAGCACTCCTGTGATAGAATTGGTGACATTAGTTGGCGAGCCTGCCGGGATCATATACTGTGGGCTTGTGACAGAGCGAAAGGGCAAAATTATATGTATTAATGGAGAACAGTGGGAGACCGCATTGCTAAGCCCAGACTCTGAAGTGCAACTCCCAAGTCCTTCGGCAAGCCAAGGATGCCCCTAGACCACAAGGACTGATGGCTGCCATCTAAGGCAGGCATTTCCTCTTCCACACTGAAAACCTGGGAAAATGTTAGGGTTGCGCAAATTATGTGAGTAAATGTAGCACACATAGTTCTCTGTACCAAGAACCCACTAGTACACTCAAAATGCCAAGGACCTCGTCACTGACCTGGCAGGGTGATGAGAACCACTTTGCGAATGTACTGGGGTTGCCCATCAGGGCCACAACGGGACGTTTCGGGAGGCTGGAAGACCTCCTTGTGACGAACAACCAGACGGTCTTTGGTGAACGAATCCCGAAAGATCCATGGGTGGTTGACAAAAGTGTCCACATCAACCATCTGCAAGTACACACAACAATTCTGCTATGGTAACTCCCCTTTCCTATCAATAAATGGTACATTTTCAACACAAGAGCTGTTTAAAGAGACACTAAAGGGCAATATTGAAGATGTTTGAAGAGATAAATTATTCTTTAAAAACTCTATTGCCATTCCCTTTGTCATCATTGATTGATTATTTATTATAAAAGTAAAGGTCCAAATTATCGTTTGAATTTTACACTAACAGTTAGGCCCATGAAGTTTTTTTTTTTAGTATGTTAGCTAGTATTTGTGTTCGACATCCATCATGTACAAACACGGAATGAAAAAAGCATGTGAATTGTGGAAGCTGTGCACATCTCCCAACTGCCGTAAGGATGTACCAGTCAGGTGCCGCCTATACTCAATTATTACAAAATTTCGGATCTTGGGACGAGTTGAAGTATGCGCGCCATGAGTGTGCTTTGGTTTATGAGCGAAAAAAGGGACTGAAATTTTTCTTTGCGCATGCACCGCACTGCTACGTGCTATATGTAAGCTTTTTTTTTTTTTCTGATTAAAAAGATTATTTAAAAAAAGGCCTTGTTCTTGGCATACCCTCCTATGTGCACTGTCTTCTTTTTCGCTCTCATTACCATGGATCCATACCAAATGGCCCAGCTCACTACATGTGCGATGTAAAATTTCTTGGTGAAGTGGGACTCGAGCCCTCATAGTCCGAAAGCGAGCATCGTAACCGCTTGGTTATCTAGTTCACACTAGGAGAACGAGCATTGAAAGGAACCATATGACTGCGCTCCTATGGGCGGGAGACTGATGAAAAGATAGAAAAAAATGGGTCAAAGAACAAAGAGGAAGAAATGAATAAAGAGCCTCAATTTGGCTTACATTGATGATTTTGATTTATATGTGGGGTTTAATGTCCCAAAACCACCATATAATTATGAGACGCCATAGTGGAGGGCTCCGGAAATTTCAACCACCTGAGGTTCTTTCACGTGCATCCAAATCTGAGCACACGGGCCTACAGCGTTTTCACCTCGATCAGCTGCCGCAGCTGGGATTTGATCCCACAACCTGCAGGTGAGCAGCCGAGTATCTTAGCCACTAAACCACCATATTTGCAGTGGAAGGTATTGTGTTCAGACAAAGGTTTGAAACTCTGAAAGTGCTTGTTAGAGCAGGTTCGAACCACACAAAATACACTTTGGGAGAAAAAGAAAGCCACTATGAACGACAACTTTTCGTGTGATTGCACAAATGCATTCAAGCATTGCCGTAATTTGATGCGGCTCATGAGTATTCAGAAAATAATAACTATGAAGTGCCCAAATAATTGCACCATGAGCCGTTCTTATGCAAGCGCAACTGTTCACACAGCACTGAACACTGATCATGCATGACAACGGCATATACGCCATCGAAATGCTTTGCCACAATACATACAGGCACACTTTGGCTTAATGCGGTAGTTGGCATACCAAGGAAAATTTGTGCAGTGCAATTGAAATGTGCATTAAAAGAATTTTTTTTGAGTATCAAAGAAGCTCTTGTACGCCAAAATGTCATCTACAGCATGTGGTGCTTCAAGCAGCAGCCAGCCATATGGTCAGTGCAACTGGCTTATGATACACAGTGGTTAGCAAAAACATTTGGCTACATGTTATTACCACTTTCTCACAAAATACCGAACAGTCAAGAGTGAAAGTCAAATGCACACACAGCGACACCGATAATTAAGTTAGGCTGAACATAGGAAGAAAAAGTGCATTGGTGAAAGGAACAAGATATGAGGATGTCTCTAATAATGAGGAAAAGTTGTTGGTATCATTGGTGCTAGACCAAGAATACTTTGAGGTTCATAAACGCTTCACTCCTGCGTAAAAAGGGAAATGGTGAAGAACTTGGGCACAGATGATCCAAGCTCCACTTCAATGGCTGCAGCAAGGTGCAGAGAAATAGGAATGTAGTAAAATGGTGTGCGCAAATGGTATAGTTGGCCACCACAGCCTGCAGCTCAGCTATTCGCAATGATTGCTTGCCAGCCTCGTATTTAGCAGATCTTCATCTAATTTTGTGCTCCTATCTTTGTTTTGTATCTTCAAAATGATTTACGGCATAGTGATGACCTCGACATATGTTCAACGTGTTTACCCAGGAAATTCATTTGGTCTTGCAAGCGACTGACCTGTGCGCTTACTAAAGAAAGTGAATACCCTTGTCTCCCTCTCCACTTATCAACCTTATTGCCCACTTTAGCCTCGTCTGTGCATGAGCTTATAGCAGTTAAATTCTTCTGCCCACTTTTTTCTTCCAGCTTGCTGGCCCGTTTCCCTGCCTTGGGGTATTATCAGTTTAAAAGTGATTCAGATTTTCCAAAGTGGGGCATTTCAGAGCTGTCCCACTCTTTGTTCTGCTTTTTACAGCGTTACAGCACTCGCTACACCAAAGGACACGACATTTCTATGCCACACAACTTAAGTGAGAACTAGATTTCAAAGTGGCATCAGTTATGAAAGTGGTAAAATTCTGAATAGTAGAATAAACTCCCTGGGAAGACGTCAGTGCACGAAATACTACTAAGGCTTTGGAACTTCTCCCAATCTGCTACGTCAACCTTCCACTGTTGAGCGTGTGGTAGAGATTTATTTTCCTTTTATGTGCTTTCAGTAGCATGAAAAAATTATTGCTTCCACAAGGGATTCTAATAAAATCCCTGTTCAAAGCAGGGAAATAGGTGGCAGAGACATTGCTAAGATATCTGGAGGAATAAGTTTTTTTGACAAGACTATTAAGCAAACTTATTCCTTTTCAACTGACATGCACTAGCCAAAAAAGAGACAGTTCTCAAACAGCCGAGTGCATTGCATCACTATAAAAGTTGCTTTAATAGGCTGTTGTGTGCACTGAAATAGTGAAGTAAAGAGATATGGTCTTGGCAATCCATATGTTATGAACTGAAATTCGTGCTTGTGTAGGCAGTAATGTCAAGAGATACGTAAAGCGAGCGAATCGTAATGATGTCAAGTCCACTGCCTGGGCATGATGTGAAGTCCACTGCCTAAGCAGAGGCACTGGATGTGCGCATATTGGTTACACGCACAGGTGCTGGAATTTTAGGGCTCTATGCTACAACGGAAGGACTTCGGCCTACAGACCCAGAGACTCTTATGCCCTATGGTGGTGAAGAAGCACAGGCTGCTTCCACAGAGCAAGCGAATGGCACTGCTGCCTGTACCCCTTGTGTTGTACATGAGGCTGCTGGAAACCTTTGAGGCATTACCCACTCGTGTGCCACGTGCAGTGGCGTACCAACTCTTTCGCGAGTGGGGAGGCTAACCTACCCCGCACTCGTCAGCCGGTATGTGTGTGTATATATATATATATATACGCACACCTATTCCTTCCCACGGCAAGTTATCTTTTCACCCTTTTTTCTTTCTTCACATTTACCTTACAATACGGTCTAATAACCTCCCCTATACTTTCCTTGGCATTACTGTCTGTTAGATTTCATATATATATATATATATATATAAAGGAAAGAAGTGTATACCTAAGAGCTCGTTTTTCCGTGTTTTGACACAATATTAATGAGATTTAACAGACAATAATGCCAAGGAATATAGGGGAAGTCATTAGTACCAATGTAATGTAAATAAGAAGAAAGAAAAATGGGTGAAAAAGTAACTTGCCGTGCGCAGGAATCCAACCTACGACCTTCGAATAACACATTCGATGCTCTAACCACTGAGCTATCACGGCGGCTATCACCCAAGCCATTTTATTGGGTTTATATGTAAACTTAAATGTGGGAGTGTCAGTCAGTGCCACTTGTAGCCATGGCAGCGAGTGTGGAACAACCTTTTATGAGCCTGTGTGGTGTCACGTAGCATGTGAAGTTATTATATATATATATATATATATATATATATATATATATATATATATATATATATATATATATATATATATATATATATATATATATATATATATATAGATAAAATTCGATGCGCCAACATGTACGTGTTATGCATTAACTCACAACTTTCCGCATGAATACAAATGTGTTGATGGCGGCCTCCTCAACAGTAAATATTTTATTATTGAAGGAAATTTTCAATGACTGAAAACAGCTCATGAAAAATTCAGTGTTTAACTGTGAAGCACACTTTGAGGAACCAAATGCATTTTGAGAATTTCTCTCGACATATTTCAGCTTCCCACAGAGCTCGAGTCCACTGCTTTATTCGTCGCCGCTTTGCAAGCTGCCTCCATCACTCCAAGTTGCAATAAGCAAGGCTGATCATAACCGAGATTAAAGTGAAAACCTTTCTTGGCGCTTCCCGTATGGCAAAACTAAAATATTTAGAAAGATTAGTCGCAATCATGTGCTCACAGCAGCTTCGACAGAGGAGCGGTGATGGCAACCCTTTTTGATGAAAGAAAATTATTTTCCTGAAGCAGCAAATGCTTTGACGAGTCCATAAAAAGCTTGTTCGGTCCCATTTATAACTGCATCGGCCAGTCGCAGCAGAATAAAAACATGAACAAGTGATGCAATAGGACCCCTGTTCAGTACTAGCCTGCTCTGCAGTGCCACTGCACAGGGCGGAAAGCGTCGCAAAGAGCCTTCAAGGAAAATTGTCACTGCTGAAATGTTGGAAAATCATCACTACATTGTACCTTTGCCTCGTAATAGTTTTTTTCTCATAACAATATAATTGAGTGATTGCAGTGGTGAACGAAAATTTTGCATTAGTTGTTGGTTTCCCCAGTGTGCAGCCGACAGTGACCATTGTCGGAAATAGGGGGGGGGGGGGGCTTGCCCCCTTGCCTCCCCCCCCCCCCCCCCGGCTGATATGCCTATGGCCACGTGCACAAACTGAAAACCTTATAGAAAAAAAAGGCCATACATCCGATACATGCTCTTCGATCCAGTTTGCACAGCGAGAAGTTTCCACACAGTTCTCTTCAGGGCTATAGTGCAAAGTACACTTGGCACAGCTTTGATGGCCACGACAGCTCCAAGTGCTGTGACCGAAACATGTTAACGCAATTCTGCGAGTAGGAGATATAGGATATGACCTTTAACTTCAAGAAGCTTGCTTCAACATATTCTGGTGGAATGCTTGAGCAAAATGTAATCCCATCTGATCACGAATTTTTGTATGTTCGCTATTCTGTTCATACCAGGCATCGAGGAGCTCACTTCAACTCAAGTCAAACAGACCTTGATTACATACACTTCTCAAGCTGCTAAGAGAATGATGCACTGTGACAGAGATAGGGGTGTTACTAAAAACGACAATTTGTGGCTGCTTTCTGCATTGGCCCTCTGCTTCAAGAAAAAGGTCCCCACTAGCCATTTCTCAAGACTGATAACCATGACTGATACCCCTGTTGCACTGCACCTGTAATGTTCTTCGCAGCGAGCGAATGACATTCAAAATGAATGTCATTGCGATCTTGCATTCTGGGTCTACACAGCTGTGTGAAATGACATTCGTAATTGATGTCATCGTTTATGAGCACACTGCTATAATACAAAAAGTTACAAATTGCACAATAAATTTACGGAACATTGTCCGGCTGGTTCAAGATATATTGCGATGTGATAATACAGCATCAGCAGAAAAAAGTGCTCGTACATATTCAAAACAAAAGTAGGTGCTCACAACTTGCAGACAGCAATATAACCGTCACAGCATTGACATTCATGAATTTACGACCGTGATGAATGATGATTAGTGTAAACAAACGTTGATTGCTCTTCAGCTGCTATGAATGAAGCATCAAAATCGAGTGAAGCCCCTGAAGCTTGCTATTGGAAAAAAAAATATCACAGACGACAAGGGATTCGGAGCTGCACCTACACGTCTGTTCATTTACTTTGGCTGCTCTTGGGGCTTCGACTTCGTCAGCGATCATCAGAGAACTGTGGTGCTTCCTAACAAAAGAAAACTGGCTTGAAAACACTCTCCCTAAACTGGTGTGCAGCACATGTGCGCGAATTCTTCCACTAGCGAGTCTAACATGGCGATGCTACACCAAAATGACAGCGCGCACATGTAAACATGGTTGACAGGAAGCCCTATAGCATTAAGTCAGAGTCTGGGAAGGAGAATATAGCTGCACAAATCGATTCCACTATTGCGTACCACTATGAGAAGTTGCTGAAAAGTTAAAAACAACCTTTAATAAACATCTGAACATCATTTACAATTGCTTTGAAATGTCGATTTTGTGATCTCTTGTAAAGCAACTGTTGACGAGAGTACACATGTTGCGCTTCCATGAGTTTGGAGAACACATTTAATCAGCAAATGTCATTAGGTGTAAATGTCATTCACTATGCTCATGTGGCAGACACAAAAATGACATTAATGCCTAATGTCATTGACATCTCTGTAACAGGGGTATAAGTGTAAGCGAACAAATGTGGCATTTTGACGCAAGGAGAGATTGTTCTTGCTTTCTTCTCAAGTGTTTCTCGGTGAATAATGCAAAATTGTGCAAAATATCTTTTAGGTTTGAGGGAGGCATTTAAGATGTGTTGGGTGCAGCCTCTCTTTGCGAGAGGATCGTCATGCAATAAAGGAAATGAGGTGTAAACCTTAAATTATGTATCCTTTCAGCAGCCATGCCAGCTGTCCACTATGGAGCCAAACATGGAGATGTGACAGCCCTCGTGTAAACACAAGGCATAAAAATGCCAGCTGTACACAGACAATATAACAAAATATAATGCACCTAAGGAGTAGCATGCATACAGTAAAGCCTCATTATTTCAAACTCGGTTATTTCAAAGAACTGCTTAATTTGAAGTATTTTATCAGTTCTGCATTTTGCAATGTATAGGGGTGCAGTAGCTGAAGTACAATTTGGAGCAATTTTTAGAGCAGCAAAATGTTACTGTTGGAGCACTAAATTCTAGATTTGGAGCAAGTTACAGGAAAACAACATGCATTTTTTATCAAGAAAGCCCAAATTTGGAGCAGTACAAAAAAAAGAAGGCTTACATTTGGGAAAAAATATGTATCAACTATTTAACATGACCTAAACCGTGCAGTGTGAACATGAGCACTGCTATTTCAATGAAAGTAGTATTTGGAACCACCCCTCTGAGCAAACAATGATAAGGGCCATATTAGCATTTACTGCACCTGTCAAATATTTTAACAGACTCAGCGAATTTAAATACTAATGTGCCAAGATCGCAACATTGAAACTTGGGAGATTCGTAAAACTGAGGAGTAGGAGTGAAAAAGTAACAAAAAAAAGCTGGCACACAATTTAGTTCGTTTTCTTCATATCATACACTGTTCCATAAAATTGTCAGTACCTTATTTACACGTCATTTACTATACTCTGTTCCAGAAGTTTCGTGCAGCACCGTGGAAGCTACCGGCCTTCTCAACCAATCAGGAGGGCGAGCACATCTAAGTGTATCCTTCGGCGCCCTGTCGTCTGCTAGCGGCGAGCGCTGCAGCAAAAGCGGCAAGGGCGTCTCGGGGTACTGTGCAACTGCACATTGATATGAGCTGTAATTGTGAAAGCGGTTAAATATTCTTCTCAGCACCATAAAAGTGCATGTCTTCGAGATGCTTGCACGTAGACATATGAGGAATAGGTTTCAGTGGCTCATGTTTCAGTAGAAAATGCCGCACTAGCCAAATTGAATATGAAAGCGCCACGCTTCATCAGATTTCGTATATGCATGCCTAAGGGCATGCGAAGTGTCGCTCGCATTCAATAAGAAATGATGCCTCTATTCCCAGGGCTTTACTTGTCTCTCTCTGCGCGGTGTAACCGTAAGCCAGCTGTACTTGTGCACACATTGCATTCTAATACGCAGCGGATTTGTCGCTAGGTGAGCAGGATTCGTTCCGAGGAACTCAAGCTGAACGGTTTTGTGTCAGCCCGGATCTTCTGCCCGTGAAGATCTCACCAACCAGATTGTCGTCTGTGAACTCTTGGTGCCGTGAGTCGTCTTGATTGACTGTGCCTCGTAGCCTTCTCCGATCGGTGTGTCATCCATAATCTCCGGTGCTGTGTAGCTCTCACCAGACCAGTGCACCCCGTCCTCGATCTCTTCTGACCGTTTCCATCTTTCCTATATCTTCTCTACTTTGCGGGTTCTCTTCTAACTATCATCCTCCATTTTCTTCCTATCTCTTTCACTCCCCTTGTCCCACCCCATCTCTCTGCCGACCTGTTGAGGTGCCCTCGTAAGGAGAAATAATTACGGGTTGACACTTTTCTCTCATTTCCTTTTGATAACCACTTAGAGAGAGGAGTGCAGAATCGCGCATATGTAAGTAGGTCTGATGCGTTCGCTACGCTACGAATAACGGACGGGTAGCATGTGTGGTGCCACTACCTGTGACGTTAACAGGGGCGTGGTGCATTTGTGATTGATCCTGAGTAATTAGGCTAGACAGCTATAAAATGAAAGTGACCTGCTCGAAACGCGGTGCAACACTGATTGTGCCGTGCTGTGTGCAGTCACGACTGCACTTGTCACTTAAAATACTTGTCTGACAATAGATGTTCTGAGTGTTATAATATACGCATAAAGTGTGTACTGCGATACTAAATAGTGCAGATTTATGTGATGCAATGAGACAGCTGGCTTCATTTAAATATTATGAGCAGTCACTTGCACGTGGGCAGTGCCATAAAGCTTGACCCTCATATTCACAAACGCTCCTCGACTCAACTTTCACACTTCACTTGACAGAGTTGAGCACTGCGCCCCTGCTCAGCTGAAAAAAGGCACTGCACTGCTCAAAAATCGCAGCAGATTATTGCTGATATGCAGTGACTTTCCCTACCTAGAGACGACGCTCCCATCGGCTTTCTCGAGTGAAGGTGAAGCTTTGAGTGAAGGGACATTCTAGAATACGGGGGTAAGTGGTGAGGCTTGGTAGAGATGTGTTCGTTAAATAAATAAGGTTTGCGAGTTGCTCTGCACAACCTGTAGGAAATAAGTATTTTTAATGCAGCAATTCTTCGAGGAAATGATGTCCACTTGCCACCTTAGGCCCACATTATCACCTATGGTGGACTACTTGCGATCCTAGTACTACAAAAGCTTCTTTATTCTCGTAAGCTGTGCAAGTCCACTGTAATAAGAACTTTAGCTCTTGGAATTGGACGAGTTGTTTTCTACTTATACAGAAACAGCACGACTGAGATGAATACAGCAGTCACATAGATAAAAATAAGCCCCGGTCGACAACTGTTCTTGTTTATAACTACAATCAATACATCACACAATATGAAAGCTCAATTAAAAATGAATTTTTTTTGTATTAAGGCTCATTTGCCACCTGCCACATCAATCGGCTATTGAGTATAACGTAGTCTTCACTGTTGTGTATTTCCCGATATATTATACGATTGTCTGCGAAGAGTTTAACTTTACAATCAATGCATGTTATGTAATTGATGAAAATAAAGAATAACAGTGGGCACATTACTGGGCCCTGTGGGATGCCTGAAGTCACCAGCACAGGAGAAGATAACATGTTTTCGATAATGACAAATTGGGATCGATCAGATAAAAAGCTCTTCATTTATGCAGTGATGAGACCGTCACCAATCACAGCAGTAATTTTGGCAATTAGTTTGGTATGACACACACAGTCAAATACTTTACTGAAGTCTAATAGAGGTGCGTCTGTTTGATTATGGTCGTTAATACCTAATGCGAGATCATGAAACACCTCTGTAAGCTCAGTGACTGTCGATAAGCCTCTTCTAAAACTATGTCAAACATCAACCAGAATGTTTTCTTCGAAATATGTGGCTAAGTTCTTCAGTACAATGTGCTCCAAAATTTTACATGCTCTGCTGGTAAGAGAAATTGGTCTGTCGTTGGATGGTACATTAGAGTCTCCTGACTTAAGGATCCGTACAATTTTTGCGATCTTCCAATATGCAGGTAGGTCGGACGTCGAAAGTGACTGATTTCCTTCAAGTCACTTTTTGCAAGTCAAAAGTGACTTGCAGAAAATAAATCACTCTCGACGTCAGCCCTACCTGCAGATTGCAAGATCGCAATTGTACCTATCCATAACAAATTTTAAGTTTACTGTGAAGTCACTCATGTCCTACTTTTTCATAAAAAGATTCAAAAGTAAAATGAAGTATGTGTGCGATTTGTGACTGGTTGTATTCACTAAGAGCCAACGAGGATTGTATTTTTTGCGTCGTTTCCAGAATGTAACACGTAAAGTAACTTGCCATAATGCCTTTGAAAAACTAAATTAATCACGTCTCAGTGTTTCTTTTTTCACGGCAACTTTTTGAGTGAACATGCACAAAGAAGTAGTGTTCACATATGTGGACAATGTGCCTGAATGGGCTACATCACTCGACTATTAGGTAGAACAAGAATGTTCTTTCATTAACGTAATATAAACTTCTCAACAATCAAGCATTCAGAGGAATGCTTGATTCCCAGAACACTGACCGTCGGACCAAACACAATTCAAGGTTTTCTGATGCATGCGAGCCATTTGCTGTACATCCTAGTGTGAAACACCATAAAAAAAATAGGACAGCAAAGTAGAACACAGATGCAGCTCCAAATAACAAGTGATTCTTCATTATCGCTTAGCCAGCAATAAATAGAAAATAACAAAGATGCAACATCACTGAAATGGCACTGCTTATTTAAACTGTGCCAGCGCTATATCTGTGTGTCGTACATCATTGTCCCACTTTTGCTCGCTGTTTCACACTCAAGGTTCACTCATGCCCTGTGGTAGTGGCACTGCGCATGAAGTTCCGCTTAGTTGTGGGGAAGTGTGCATAGCCTACATCAGGCGGTGTATCAATGTATGCCTCAAGGAAAGCCACAAATCACTGAAATCTCCCCCACCCAATTACCTAGCCACTATCACACCTGTGTTTGCATACATGCAGTTTTTCAATGGTACCACTGTTATGATACACAAAGGGCACAGGATGCATTAAATAGCTGAGGCTTCTTTATACATCAGATGTAAAGCTCAACAAAAGCACATTCTGTCCTTCAATTGAATGAGATGTTGATGGAAGATTGAATGCACATATTTAGTGCCCCCCAAGTGTACCAGTACATACATGTTTGCACCTTCAGGCTTTTTGTTTATTTGTGCCAACATTGTAAGGTAATTACTTCAGTTATTCTTCCAGCTCAGAAAAACATGAGCATTCAGAGGCCATCCTACTTATTCTCAACTAAAAATTACTCCAGTCACACCATCTGCATCGTCTACAAAGTTTTCACCTCTAAAAGTCTCTATCAAACAACAAAAAAATGAGCCTTTAAATTCACACTTCTTTTCTCATTCATAGCAAGGGTCTCATTCTGGCAGACTTGGTACTTTCAGGTAGTATGCAAAGGATAATTGGTCAGCTGCGAGCTTGTAATAGGATCACGTGCTGCGTGAACCAAACAGGCAGAAAAAAAAAAGTGTTCCACACTTGTCCTCTTGGCAACAAGTGGCGCTGACAGACGCTCCCGCGTTTAATGCACATATATAAACCCTAAAAAAGTGGACAGAAAGATGAACCCCACCATAGCTTAGTGGTAGAGCATCAAATGCATTATTCGAAGATCACAGGTTCGGTCACTACTGGTGGCAAGTTATCTTTTCGCCCACTGTTCTTTCTTTTTATACAACTCCTGCTATCAACTTGGGTCACCTAACATCAGCATGTGGTCATGTCAATATGAATCGATGTGATGCCAACATGTTGTTATCACTATTATTTATGTATGCTTTAAGGCCCCAGCTACAATACTGCATGAAGATGGCCTACATTAGAAGAAATGAAGTTCAGACTAAATTAAGTAAAAGCAACAACATTCAGAGGGATACACAAGGTGGAACACGGCAACTTTAACATTGACAAGGCATGTATTTACAAGCAATGAACACAATGCAATGGAAGGTATGGATCATTAAAAACAGACCAAAATCCTTTTAAATATTGCCTGAATAGAAAAATGATGTAAGTACGCAGTCATGATCCAAAAGCAACTCGATTGAGCTTGCACACTTGTACACTAAGGTCGCTTCTTCATAAGTATGGTAAAAATACAAGTAATGAAGCTACAATCTTGTTTTCTTGTAGGTTGTGCCCAAGAGGCACCCTCCATATGAAAGCACAACTTGTTCATTCTGGTAATAGTGCTCAGCAAGCATGCAGCCATAAAAAAAAAGTTGCGTAGATGACCATATACATGAAGAAAGGTCACCAATTAAAAAATACAAACAAGCGGGTGTTTGAGGACTGAACCTTGCAACACTCCACAGTACTGTCCAGGGACAGCGCCCAGTGAAATGAGCTATTACGAAGTACAAGATGCAAGATGCAACGAGTGGATGGACACATAAGCTGTTGACTGATTATTCTTGAATCACGAGGCACGTGATGGAAGGGAACTTGAAGCTGCATGCAGTCAAGAAGGGCTCTGCTATACTAATTATGCAGTTTTCTTGGGTGGAAGAATAGGACAAATAAACGTTCATGACATTAGTTCAGTGCTCAGTAGTACAGGTGACCCATCTTAACACCCCAAAGTTATATTGTGATAAACGCTATTAATCGTAGACGTGCTGCAGAAATGCTATGGGGGTAAAACACGCCAGGAGCACGAATACTTTCGAAACCCATTCCTATTCATTGATCAGGCGATGCAAGAGCTCTCTTATAACACTGTGACAATGCACTCCTCCGCATCTAAAACATGGGAGTTTCTTGGTGTGATAAGGTCGCCTTCTCATCCAAGCCCTGGGACATCATTGTTAAGGAATTACCTCAGCATGTTGCAGTTCACTACCATCATACATGGATCCCGTATGTCGAGAGCATTAACAATAAAGTCATCGCTGCTCATTGTTTGTCTCCTGACAGCCTAAGCAAGCTCCTTTCAGTCAAACTGGAAAGTCCTGAGAAGAGTGATTGTAAGGACAACAGCAGGCAAAACAGCAGTGGTCAGCTTGCTTGAAACCAGCCATCCCACAGTTCTAATATTAAGCAGGCTAAATCATATTGTGTGCATTTCTCATAAACTGTGCTCTAGCTTTTCAACTCTGGAGAATGCATGTGTAGCACGCATAAAGACAGCATTCGAAGTTTCCACTACGGCATTGATGGCATTACAACACACAACACTGGGAGCTGTAGCTGGTGAAGAGCACGGCAGTCATGAGTGAGAGCAGACAAAGTCCTCAAAATATTTCCGCGAAGGCAACAATGGCATGGTGTCGGTGGGAAAACGGTGCATATGGGCACAGATGAGTGATGTATTTGAAGTGCTATGCTACACACGAAAAATGCAGTGGTGACAAGAATGGGCTTCAAAGTAGGGAGGACCACATTGCCTGACACATGGGCGAGTAAGTTTTCAAGAGTTGCTGTTTTGGCATTCAATGGCAGTAAAACACCGTGATGGCTTTTGCACGGTTATGTGCAAGGCTCCACGGTGACAGTTGCCAAAGCTATTGCAAGCGACATGTCTGATAAGCAGGTGACCACGATATCACAATATTTTTGGAACTGTCCTCAAGAACCATTCAATCGAGAGGCTGATCATCATCTTCATTTATGTTGCTTTTATCGCTGCTCGTCACGTCAGCATCCAAGGTCACTACGACTCGTTGGTTGACATCAACAACATCATCAATGATGTGATCAATCTTCATCATGTTCTTCATCAATCTTATTCACTTCTATTACATGGCTCACGTAATTTTCGCATTTTTGTGCAGTGACTTGCTCTATGCCTTTCCAAACAAGAACATTGAAGCCTTCCATTTTTAAGTGTGTATTGGCTTTTGCAACATAAACTTTAACATCACTCCACTCAAGCTCCATCGGGTTGAGCTCACAGTGGTATGGAGGCAAGCGTATGACAGTGTGATCAGCATCAGCAGCAATGCAATAAGATACGCTCCGTACTAACATTTGGAACCAACTTTATCAGTTCTGCCTTAACCATGTAACTGCTCCAGGTCACACTCTTCAAAGAGAGCCAGGCCTGAATGTCTTTTTTCAACGTGCCCATATGGGGCACCTTTTCAAGCTTCACAGAATGATAAGGTGTGTTATCAAGCACAATAGCATTTTGCGGTGGCAAATTCGGCAGTAGTTTTTCTTTAAACCACTTTTCGTAGTGGGCGCCATCCATTTCATCATGATAGTCGCCTGTTCTCTTCCTGGCTCGAAATACTTCACCGGCAGCTGTGATGAAACCGTTCTCGTTGCCACAGTGAGTAATAATGAGGCGACCTCTCTTACCACTGGGGTTTGGCGGGCCCGTCGTCAGGTTGCCTTTCTTTGCATGCTCAGCGGACTTAAATGGTCTCGTCGACCAACCCACGGCTCACAGTGTGCCCTGCGTTCACCGAAGTTTCATCAGTGTAGAAGATGTGTCGCTCTGGCGTCGAACCTCCTTAATTTGACGCAATTACTTGCGTCCCCACTAGACCACCATGGCGAGGCAACAATAAAACAGGTGCTCACTACAGCTGCCCACCCTGCATTTCTCATTACACTGCTTTACGTTTATGACCACCAACTCTTTATTAATCAGCTTAAATTACATGATGAGTATGTTAGTAGGTCTTTCTAAGGTTGTGATTGGCCTGCACGTTTGCCTGTGTCACACCTTTGTCAGTAGACAACTATTTGGAGTGCCTTTAGCTGTTGGGGCATAGTAAAGATATGTATCAATGTATTGCACATTCGCATACAAGCGAAGTTTGGTGTATAAACCGAATATTCTGTCACGTGTGCGTGTGTGTGTTTAGATGTTAGCAGAACTTGCGATGGTTCAATAGAAATGTTGTTCTCTGGCTTAAGTATATCTTTGCACACGTACGAATAGTCACACTCTAATATGCTTGAACGTGGCCTATCAGACCTTGGAACTGTGTGATTTTTTACCATTAAACGGAATCTCTGCCTCGGGAAAATTGCGGCAGTGATTGACTCCGGCAAGATCTGTTCCGGCGACTACATGTATGACCATCGCTGCAGCATTAATCCCGTCACCGAGCCAACTTACCATGCTCGTTGCCGAGATTCCTGCCAAAATCCGAAAATGCCACAGCCTTGACAAACACAGCGAGAAGTTTTTCCGTGTGCACACATTATTCACTGCAAAAGCGCCCAGGAATGACATTGTGATAGTAGCACGGGGTCAAGTCAGCGCGAAGCAATGCAAATAAAAGGTGGGTAAATGGCGCCGGGAGGGTTGGGGGATTTCGGGGGGGGGGGGGGGGGAAGGGGTTTGAAACTCCCCTACTCCCCTTGGCTACACCACAGTGGACATCTATCGTGAGGACTGCGGCTGGGATGACGCAAATAAAAAAAAGTTTCATGTGCCAACGCCAAGGTAATCAACGTGGTCGCTGGATACGTCGGCGTTGCCAGCGACCAGCATGTCTCAGCATGTTCAGCTTGTTTGTGCAAGGAAAACGCAGCATGCACTTCCAGCTTTAGTAACCAACAAGCCATGGCAGTGTTTTCAGGCTAGAAAATTTACACTTTCCACAAAGCGTTGGTGGCTACAGCAATGCATTTTTGTCTCGAAGCTCCGTCGTCCCGCCGATAGGTATCCACTGCAGTCAACGAACTGATGGGCACGCAGCATTGTTACTTTATCTGGTCATATTTTAAGTACATTCTAGGCACTATAATTGGGGTCTGCGCGCTTTTACAGATGGCACAAAATGCAGGTGGCCAACGTGGCCTGCATTTCTCGATGAAATTAGCACACCAGAGAAAATTTTAAGGCTGGCTCGACATTTTGACGCAGTGTGGTGCCATTTCAGCACATTTCACGGTTTTGGTGCAGCTCGGCACAACAATCTGAAATTGTAACAAATTGGCGCAATTTGCGCAGCTGTTGCATCTTTGCCGATCCCGATTTCGCCGCAAAACCATGAAAACGACAGCCTTTAACGGCCACTAAGCAATGTACTATAGGGATAAAAGTGAGTGGCAGCTGAAGTACCCTAGCCTCGATACATCGAACAAGAAAAATAACACTGTGAAAAAAAAAAAAAAAAATGGTATCGTGATGAGCTGAAATGTGCACCTGCGGGAAACAAGACATGCTTCACTGCAACACAGCAGTGACGCGCCGGCAGCATGTCACATGCTTCTCGCAACGTCAGCGCGTCATGGTTTACCCATCTTTTTCTGCGAATATAAAGCAATTAATAAAGGACAGTCTCACAGAACTTGCGATGTATGCGAACCTCCAAGTGCAGGTTGCTCCAGAAATTTGCACACTTGCACTGCTGGCAGAATTCTTGCCTGCTACGCCTACTTCAAAAGCTCAGTTCGAAAGCGGCAATGACAATGGTTCCCAGCCAAATCATCATGATTTCGCCGCACTGTCTATAATTAAATTCTTTATTTTACTAGAAAGAATGCGCCAATAGTCTCGTCATGACGTGCTGGTGCACCAAAAAGCAAGTGACAGGCTACCCCCGAGTCACTAATGTGTTGCAGTAAACATGCCTCTTTTTTTTTTTTTTCTTTCGACTGCAGCAGCGAGTGTCGGCGTTCCCCCTTGTTTGCGGCAGAACTATGACTTGGTATTGCTAGAAAACATAACCCTCAGAGCCGAAAACGAGCCAGCAGAGGAAACAACCAGCCCTGGTTATTTTTTGAATAATTTCAAGTTTCTTGAAATTGTGTCAATTGCCTGGCTTTGACTCAATCCATGAGATCCCCCTTTCCCCAAATAGAGCTAAGCCAGGCACGATGAGAAGAGGGAAGGTATCGAAACAGCCTCATTAGCTCAGCTCCGTGGTGATGCTACTCACCATATACCTGCTGACACAGACGCTCCAGCAGGGGTGCTTTGAGATTTATTGACTAGCTCTGTTCCACAATGTCTTGTACATGAGATTGAAAATTTCGAGCTGCATGTAGCGCAATGGTCATTTGGTTCACATGAGCCTCATCCACAAATTAAGATTTTGTTTCCCATGTAACGAGCCTGCCTGCTAAATTCAGCAGATTATTGAGCAATGTTCTGGATACTGGGCATGGGGAGCACCATCTAATGGTGTAAATATGGGCACTATTTATTTACCAATACTGATATGTTTTTTGTCATTCAGTTCTATGAGTTTAGTTCAATTGTAATCAAGTCCTATTGCTGATGCCTGCCTTGTGATGCAACCTGCACAACACTGCATGCTTCATAGCGCATTGAAAAAAAAAAGTTTTCAGGCAATAAAAGTTATCAGCACCACAAATGAAACTAGGTTATAATATGACTTGACATGTACCATGCTTCTTTAACCGAGCTGCCCTGCAAGCACTAAAATTGCCCTCTGAGTGTTACCTTGCGCAAATTAAAATGGGAACAGCTTTTGCAGAGAACAGTTCACGCATCCCAAGAAAATCACTGTAATAAACACAACAATTCACCGTGGATAATTCCAAGCGTTTGTAGCATGAAGTAATCTTTTTTTTTTCTTTCAAATTACTTCATGCTTGAAAGAGGTACACCAGTCCTCACGTGCTGTTAATGTCGTATGCTTTCTGAAGAAAGCTGTGATAAATCTGAAGGACCCCGATTATACCTGACTTGGACTGAGGCTCTTGTACTTGACGCGCCTGCCGTCATAGTTGAGCCAAATGACGTCGACCTGGCGGCTTGTCTTGTTCACAAAACGCACGTACGACGGACGTAGCGAGGGGCCCGACACTAGCTTGGGCTCTGGATCCATCAGTACGAACCACTAGAAGAGGTACACAGTTTGAACACAGAAGTAAGCGAAGCTGTGCTGGCATGGGCTGCAGCAAAGCGCAAGCAGATATTCTAACAAATGTTTGTTCTAATTGGTCAAGGTACCTCTCACCTCTACAGTGCTGCACAGCAGCACTGATACTACAAATACAAAAAATGAGGGTTTCAACACTAAATAAATGTAGCCAGTTTGTGACGGACCGACACCTCCATATTATACAAAGCAGCATACACACGCCGCGAAAACAAGCACCACTCACAGTAACCTTGTCTTTCAGCAAAAACACTGACATCAGTTTCCATACCTTCCAAGTCATTGAGTTCAACTCCTATGATTAATATTTCAAATTATCTGTGCTTTCTGAGACCAAAAAATAATAGGTGTATCCTAACTCACCAGGTCCTTCAATTTTTTTTCATAAAAGATTGCGCTCAAGTTAAAGTTTTCAGGACTTATTTCAGGGTACGCTTAGGTGCAGCACAGTTCTTCTGCCCCCGCATAGAGTTGGTGCAGGAGGACAACAGAGGTCAGAATATTTTAACACATTTACAAAAAATCTGTGCTGTCTAAAAAAAAAAAAAAACACTGTAGTATTGAAAGTAAGCTCACGGGCCTTTAGTTCTTCAAGTCATTTTTGTCCCTTTTCTTGTATTAATAAAATGAGCACCCTTGAAGGTTCAAGGCACTGAGTTTAAAGGGATCCTAAAAGAAAATTTTGCGGCAGAGATAGCCTGCAGGGTTGATTCTCATGAACATGGGTATATGATCTGCAAAATATTAGCAGCAAATTCAGCTTAGAAGGTATTTTAAAATAATTTTCAAGTTCTCGTAAGCGATCAACTCCACAGACACACTCAAAGGTGACTCCTGGTAAACCCCTACTTCCCTCACGTGACCACACTGCAACAAGTTATGATGACGCCATAGCCACCATTTTTTTTTTTGCCCCGTTTGCGCGAGCAGACTAATACTCGGCAGCTGCTCGCAAGTACGTCGTAGTGGCACACAGGTTGAAAGTTTTGTGTTTGGCGACAGTTCTGTCCCATTTCCTGTTCAAAAGGACTTCTTGATGCAAACCGTGCATCACCGTTCTACGTGCCGACGTGGTTGAAAGTTGCACATGCTAGGAGCTGATAGTTGTTCTCTATGGCTGGTCGTTTTTGGAGCTTTCCCAAACCAAAACTGAGACAGGTTGGTAAAGAGAAGGCTGTAATTAAACATGTTGCACACTGCAGCAAACGATGTGCTGTTATGACTAACAGGCCTCCAGTAAGAAATTGCAGCCAGAAATCGCGAGCCAGAAATTTGTGTGTCGGTACTCTTTTAAGGTGTCGGAAGTTTCGTCCACATAAAAGCGTACTTGATCACGTCAGCAGTCCTGCTGTTTCCACCAGCCACCATTTTATGGGGCATATCAGGTATGGCCTTAATAACCTTATGGGTAGTTACACATTGCGCGGTCTTGTTCAACTTTGATTTCACTCGGGGACTATAACCTGTGTGAGAAATGTACGGTTCACAGCATAAGTACTCTGCTCCCTTTACTGCGACATTTAATAGCATCCCCCTGCTTATCTTTTAGTGTGCACATTTTGGTCCTTCCTACAAAAAGCTTTCTTTTAGCTACTTTGATCCTGCTACGTTTAGTTTCAGCTGCTTTCATCTCTAGACCTCATAACCTGTGTGTCACCGACTTCGCTCCCGTTGATCAGCTTTGCCAGCTCAGCAAACTCACTTTTAGATCCCGAGTTGGTGCCTTTCATATGTTGTAATTAATCAAGTTTACTGTGGCTGGGGAGAGCTTCCGTAATAACAGCCTTGGTGCCTTTCCTCAAACTTAAATTTCTGCTTCAGAAATCAGCCTAAGTTACCATTTCATTCGTTCCTCTATGCCATTATTTTTTTGCCTAAATGCATTGTATCTGCTCTAAAGGGAAATCCCAGTCATCTTTTTTTAAATAGCCATACCTAATCAGACTCGGTCTACAGCGCCTCCTTTTAGTGCCTAATTTTGCTCTTGTTCTCCCCAGGTTTGGAGCTGCTGACCAATAATTACTACTTTTTATGTTCTCTATATTTTATGGATACTGCACTAAGCCTGGGATGCCACACAATGGGAAATCCATTTTGTTGATTGATTAATATGTGGGGTTTAACGTCCCAAAACCACCATATGATTAGGAGAGACGCCGTGGTGGAGGGCTGCGGAAACTTCGACCACTTGGGGTTCTTCAACGTGCACCCAAATCTGAGCACACGGGCCTACAACATTTCCGCCTCCATCGGAAATGCAGCCGCCGCAGCCGGGATTCGAACCCGCAAAATCCATTTTGTTGTTCGTTTCTCTATGACGTCTTTTTTATGTGCATTTATTATTGTTCTTCATGACGAAAGTGTTCATTATGCAGAGATGGCTTCATTTGGAAAATGCTACTAGCATCTCTTTCTCTTGTTCCTATATTTGATATTGTAATTATTGATCGCTTATTTTCCTTTCAGCTCAAACTTTCGCACTGAAGCCTCCCATGACTGTGAGCACCTTTTGTATTGCTACTGTCGTTATGGCTGGATGCTGAAGTGTAACCCTGAAGTACGTTTACTATTCCCTATATCTTAACAGCAAAGTGGTTAAATCACAAAAACTGCTTTACAATGTCCAATGGGTGCACCACGGCGCCTGAACGAGTACTGCACTTGTTATGTAGTGCTTAACTCTACGTTCCGTGAATGTAGAGGAATAGCAATCAGTACTACTCGACTGTAAAAAAAAAGAAGAAGCTTAGGTGACATTTTTCATGTTCTTTTTTCGGGATAGTTTTGAATAAAACTCGCTTAGGCTACGAGTTGGGCAAGTTGGAACGACGGTGTAAGAGTTGTAACAAATCATTAATTATGCAGAGCGAACACGGGACAAGAGAACAACGACACAACGCAGCGTGCTTCTCTCGCATTCGCGCTCGGTACCGCATTACTTAACGCATGTAGTTTGGCTACCGCGGCATGTGATGTATCAAATCGATCGCCAGCGCCAAATGAGGTTAAACGAAGCCCGTTGCAAGTGTACTGTGTTGGCCGCCTAGGATTTCGCCTGCTGCAAACCAAAAGCAATAAACACTAAAGTACGCGGCCCTGGTACAAAGCGGAAGTATTAGGTTTAGACGTCGCTGGTAGCCACAGTGAAGAATCTGGGAGACTAGCCTCGCAGTCGTGGCTACAAATCACATTGGTTGCGATATACTCACTACACCCGAAGCAAATTCAGCCCTGTCGGATGTGACAACCACACGTCTTGGCTACGCAAGCACACAGGTAGTACGTACGCGAATCAGATAGGCTATTTTGGCACACCTCCCTTTTTACTGTACCTTCGTACCACTTTGTCGCACTGTCAGCACAGAACACTTTCTCAGTTCATACACAGACAGATCACCTATACAAAATTGTGAGAATGGCAGCGATATAAGCTGTAGTTCACACGATTTACCACACAAAACAAACATTCGATACTGGTGGCGTCAGGAAATGGCCCAGTGGCCCCACTTCAACTTGCAACACAAGCTGGTTAGTATACTCCATAGAGTTTCCAAAAATTAACTAGTGGGGACTCTGTCACTGCGATCGTTCAGCGACCATGGGAATGATGGGTAGTACCATAGCCTCCTAGATTTTTCTTGCCTGCTGTATTTTTGGTGGTCACTCGAAAAGCGGCCGTCTTTGGAACTGTTGTGGTGATGGCGCTACGTAAGTAGGGGTGTTTTCGAAAAGGTTTTCAGTTTTGGAACTTATATGCAACAAAAATAACGATAATTTTTTTTTAAAAATGCGTAAACGTAGTTATGAATACCCTACGTAAGTGACGCCGTCATTCCACAAGGAACTTCTTTATTACAAGGCATAACTCTGAAATTAGGAGCAAACGCCAAAATTGCCGATCTCGAAGGTCAAATGCAAAGCATGGGTGCAAAGACCTTTATTTCTTCGTAGGCAGCGCCGTCATAAATAACGGGTGTTTCACGCTCATCCGGCAGGCAAAAAAAATCGAGGAGGCTATGGTAGTACACACATTTGCTAGTCTTCGTACCTGCGGGCATAGAGTTTCCTAAAATAACTAGAGGGCACTTTGGCGCGGCGATCGTTCAGCGACCATGGGAATGATGGGTAGTACACACATTTAACTAATCTTCGTACTTGCGGGCGGCGAATCGTACTTGCGGCTTCGTTTATTACTGGGTACGGTTTTGTTTTGAAAGAAAGAACAAACTCTTTTGAACTTAAGGACTTGATTCAAAATGGTAAGCTTAAAAGAATAAGGTTGTGAAGTGAACATTTGCTAATTTATGTTTTCGTGAAAAAACAGCTCCAAGCCACACGTACACACACGGAGCCAGAAGCAGGCCAGAAGTACGAAAATTAGACAAATGTGTGTACTACCCATCATTCCCATGCTCGCTGAAGCGCCGTGTTTTGCAACTCCCAAAGACACTAGCGCCAGAGTTCCCTCTAGTAAGTATTGTGGAAAACTCTATACCTGCGGGTGGCGAATCGTACTTGCGGCTTTGTTTATTGTTGTGTTTCAGTTTTGTTTTGAAAGAAATATTCAACCCTTTTGAACTTCATTACCCGATTTGGAAATGTAAGTCTGAAAGAATAAGATGATGAAGCGCAACCACTAAACATTTGCTAATATTTGTTTCGTAAGAATACAACTCCAAGCCACACAAACACACACAGATCCAAAAGCAGGTCAGAAGTACAAATATGATCGAGACAAATATGTGTACTACCATGGCCTCCTAAATTTTTCTCGCCTGCCGGATAAGCGCGAAACGCCGGTCGCCTATGACAGAGCTGCCTACATAAGAATAAAGGTCTTTGTACGTGGTCTTTGAGATCGGCAAATTTAGCATTTGCTACTAATTTTAGAGGATGCCTGGTAGGGAAAAAGTTGCCTGCTGAATGACGGCGTCACTTACGTTGGGTTAATTTTAATTACAATTACGCTTTTTAGAAACTTCTTTACGTTATTTTTGTTGCATATAAGCACCAAAACGTAAAAACCTATTGGAGCGTCTCCTGCGCCGCGCGGCGCAGCAGCCCATAGTTTTCCAATATACACTAAAGGGAACTCTGGCGCTAGTGTCTATGGGAGCTGCAATGCACAACGCTTCAGGGAGCATGTGAATGATGGATAGTACACACATTTGTCTAAACTTCGTACTTCTGGCCTGCTCTTGGCTCCGTGTGTGTTTGTGTGGCTTGAAAATGTTTTCTCACGAAACAAAAACTCAGCAAATGTTCAGCAATTGCGCTTCACCACCCTATTTTTTTCGAATTACCTTTCCAAATTGGGTCACGAAGTTCAAAAGGGTTAAATCTTTCTTTCAAAACAAAATCAAAACATAGTAATAAACGAAGCCGCAAGTACGATTCGCCACCCGCAAGTACGAAGATTAGGCAAATGGGTGAACCACCCATCATTACCATGGTTAGGGTGGCTAGAATGGGGAGGTGTGATGACCGGCCTCCGGAGGCTGGCCCAAAAGCGCGTTCCTGCCGCGAGGTGGCGCTGCCGGTGGGGGCGCTGAAAACCTTTTCAAAAAAAATGGAGAAAATGATGGTTGCCCAGAGTGAACTGCTGAGGAGAATCGCCGGGCTCGAGACTGCGGTGGTGACAGAGCAAGAAAAAACGAGGGCAATGGGAGAAAGACTGAAGTCCGCCGAGGAAGCGCTAGCGAAGCTGAACAAAGAAGCGACCTACCGAGAGAACAGTAAGGAACCGGCAACGAGAACGGTGGAGAAGGAAAAGCAAGCAAGCTTGGAAAAAACAGGTTTAGCCGGTTCAACTGTCCCAAGGCCCAGCTTCAGCGAGGTAGTGGTGGGACAGGAAGGGAACAAAGCAGCCGGCGTCACAGGTGCAAGTAGCCCCCAGGTGCAGAACGCTCCAGCTGAAAAGTCACAGCATGTGATAATAGCCGGGGACTCGAATTTAAATCGATGCATAGAAGCCATCAAAGAGAGGGTAAGAGGTGACAAGAGGGTTGCGGTAGGGGCGTTCCCAGGACGCAAGCTGGAAGCAGTCATGAGGCAAGCGAGCGCAAAGCTCAAAACGACAGCTGATAGGCGAAACCTCGTGATAATTTCAGGTGGTTTAAACGATGTCCTCAATGAAGATGCAGAAGGACTAGCAGCCACACTGGCGAAAGGCGTCGATGACATGCGCGCCACTTCTCCTAAGGTACATGTAGTTATATGCACGATACCGGAGGTACCGGTGCGTGATAGCAACCTGCAAAGAGCCGTGGTCAACGCAAACCAAGAGATACGGCGGATGAGTCGAGAAAAAGGCTTTGAGGTGGTGGAAATAAACAGAGAGGTGCATAGGTGGGGGGGTTTTCAACGAGACAGAATTCACTTCGATGGGCGGCTAGGTCATGAGGTGGGTTGGCGACTTGCAGGACGCGCAGTAGCTTTTTTGGGGGGCAAGCGAGCCATTCGGGGTGCAGGATAGCTAGTAACGAGGAAAACAACCAGGGAGACTCTTCGACAGCTGGTATGGACAGATACGATTCCAAAGTGGCACCAATATCTAAGATAGGTAGAGTCCGGGGCATAAATAGACGTAGCCACGAGCGCCGAGCCAATTCAGACATAGGGTATATTAACATGCAGGGTGGTAGGAACAGGCTGAAGTGGGAAGAGATAGAAGAACAGCTAAGGGAAGAGAGGCCGATGGTATACGGTTTTGTAGAAACACATCTCAGGGACATGCAACAACCTCCGAACAATCCGGACTACGCGTGGGAGTATTGTAATAGAACAGAAGGCAGCAGAAAGGGGGGTGGTATTGGGGCATTCATTCATAAAAGTACAGACTGGCAAAGGGTCAAGCAGGAGTGCAAGGAACATTTATGGCTAAAAGGGAAAGTGGCAGGCCAAATGACACTCCTTGGTTTCGTGTACTTGTGGACGGGAGCAAAGGCCAGAGAGGAAAACCAGGCAATGGTAGAGTGTATATCAAATGACATTCAGGAGTTAGGAAGAGAGTGCGAGATAATTATACTAGGAGACATGAATGCGCACATAGAAGATATAGATGGGTATACCGACCCGACAGGCAAAATGATCATGGATATGTGTGAAAGGCTTGATTTGATCATTTGCAACAGTATCGAGAAGTGTGAAGGGCAAATAACATGGGAGGTAGGAAGGCTTCAGTCGACGATAGATTATGCACTGATGTCACATAGGATGTATGATAAGCTCAGGGGAATGCACATAGATGAAGGTGGCTCCAGAAGTCTGGGTAGCGATCACAAACGTATCAAGCTAAGTTTTTGAAGAGCAGTGAAAGTGGGAAGGAGACAAGATGAGCAACTACAGGAAAATTTTTATCCAGAAAGGCAAATTGAAATAGCCACTACACAAATTGAGAAAGTAATCACGGAGGATAACAAGACAGTGTGGACATACACGAATCTAATTAGACTCTTTGAGCTAGAGCTTGTTAAGACGCGTGACAAATCACCCCGGAAAAGAAGACACAAACCCAAAAGTTGGTGGGATGAGGAAGTTAAGAGAGCCATAGCAAAACGTCAGGAAGCCTCTAGGGAACACAGACATGCTAAGCAGCGGGGTGAACCAACAGATGATGTTGAAAGAAAATGGGCAACCTTTCTAAGCTGTAGAAGGGATGCATCCCTTCTGATCAATGAAAAGATTAGAAGGAAGGGAGCTCAATGGCTGGCAGAAGTACATAAAAAAGATAGAAAGGCAGCTGCGAAATTTTGGAACCATCTAAACTCCCTAAGAAATGAGTCGAGCCTAGAGCAGAGTTTTATAACTACAGCCCAAGGTGCTAGGCTAGAAGGGGACGAAGCTATTGAATATATAAGAACAAGGGTGACAGAAAAATTTCAACAAAGAAGTAATTTATGCACCACAATAGACAAGGACGAATCAAGTGTTGCAATGGCTCCATTTTCACAACAAGAGTGGGAAAGGGCTGAGAAAAGGGTTCCTGGTAGTACATCAACAGGCCCAGATGGCATTCCAATTAGGCTGATAAAGACATTAGGTCCGAAGTCTAAGCAGGCTTTGAGAGAGGCAGTGAGCAAATTAATAACCGATGGTGAAGTTCCCAATGGATGGAAACTTAGCAGGATGAGCATGATCTATAAAGGAAAGGGGGAAAAAGCTGACATAAACAACTACCGTCCTATAACAGTGACATCAGCGGTCTACAGGCTGGCGATGCAAATTATAAAGGAAAGACTGCAGGCGTGGATAGAGGATGAGGGGGTGCTGGGAGAACTGCAGAATGGGTTTCGGAAACACAGGAGGTTCGAAGACAATCTGTTCTCACTGACGCAGTGCATCGAAATAGCAGAAAAGGAACACAGACCCCTGTGGCTAGCATTTTTGGATATCAAGGGAGCGTACGATAGCGTGGTTCAAGAGGAATTGTGGGGGAGACTGGACACACTAGGCGTGAAACATGTAGTCACTAATCTTTTAAAGGGTATCTATAAAGGTAACAAGGTAGTTATAAAGTGGGAAAAACAGGTATCCAAGCCTGCAGAGGTAAAACGGGGGCTTAGGCAGGGGTGCCCCCTGTCACCCTTATTATTCATGATGTACCTACAAGGATTAGAGGCAAAATTAGAGGGAAGTGGACTGGGCTTCAACCTCTCTTTAGTCAAACAAGGAAAACTTATTGATCAGGCACTACCAGCATTAATTTACGCAGATGATATAGTGCTAATGGCCAACAACAAGGAAGATTTGCAGAGATTGATGGACATCTGCGGTAATGAGGGAGATAGGTTGGATTTTAGATTCTGTAAGGAAAAATCAGCAGTCATGATTTTTAATGACAACGAAGGTAGTGAGCTTAGAATACAGGAGGTCACGCTAGAGATAACAGATAAATACAAATATCTGGGCGTATGGATAAGCAATGGGACCGAGTATCTGAGGGAACACGAAATATACGTGACGACTAAAGGTAACAGGAATGCAGCAGTCATGAAAAATAGGGCAATGTGGAATTACAATAGGTATGATGTTGTGAGAGGAATATGGAGAGGGGTCATGGTTCCTGGGCTGACGTTCGGCAATGCGGTCTTGTGCATGAGATCAGACGTTCAAGCAAGATTAGAAATTAAGCAACGTGGAATAGGTAGGCTTGCTTTAGGAGCTCACGGGAATACAGCAAATCAGGGAGTGCAAGGTGATATGGGATGGACATCATTTGAGGGCAGGGAAGCTAGCAGCAAGATAAAATTTGAGAAACGATTGAGAGAAATGGGGGAAGAGCGTTGGGCTAGGAAGGTTTTCAGCTACTTGTACATGAAGAATGTCGATACAAAATGGAGGAAGCGAACCAGGAAGTTGACTGGTAAATACTTAGAAAACAGCAGGTGGCCAAACCAAAAAGAACTATCGGTTAAGAAGAAAGTGAATGAAACGGAGACTGACATGTGGAGAATGGGCATGATTAAGAAGTCCGCACTAGAGATCTATCGAACTTTTAAGCAGGAAATTGCCAAGAAAAGGATCTATGATAATACTCGGGGTAGTTCTCTACTGTTTGAGGCCAGGACGGGAGTACTGCGAACCAAGACATATCGGGCCAAATACGAAGGGGTAGACACAGTATGCAGTGCGTGTGGAGAGGAAGAAGAAACTGCCGAACACTTGATAATGTTCTGTAAAGGGCTTCACCCTATAGTTCAGGATGATGGCGCAGAGTTTTTCAAAGCACTGGGGTTTAGGGACCGGGAGGGCACAATAAACTTTAAGCGGGTAGACTTAACCAGAAGGAGGTTATCTGATTGGTGGCTAAAGTCAAGACACGAGTGAAAATTAAACTCTTCAGTGCAAAGTACGAATCCTCAAACTCATTTTTTAAGGAAAAAAAAAATAAATATAGTTTTTGGTTCATTAGGTGTTACGGCTTGGTGGCGCTAGCCACCGCCCGATCTAAAGGGTACAGCCATATCCATCCATCCATCCATCCATCCTGTGCTTTTCTCGCGTCGTCTACTTGCCTCTGGGCGGGTAAATGATTCGACCGCGCTCAGTTTTACCGCTGTAGTCTTTTCAATTATGTTGTTGACGTCGAGAAACTTGCACGTGTAATCTACAAGCGCAAACCACGCAGCCGATACAGAGCGTGGGTTTCGCGGCCACTTCTTGCGAGGTGGGCGCGCTTGTCACGCGAAAAATAGTTCAGAGGAATCTCTCCCGCAGACCAGCAGGTGGCAACAACCCTGCGTGTGTCGCTCGCATATTTGTTATACATTTTCGATTGCAATAGTACTTTAAAGAGTGGAAGTCAATGCAGTTTTTATGCAGTGCGGCAGAAGAATGCAATAAAGTACAAGACTACAAGACTGGTGGCTTGATACAAGTTTATTGGAAACAGTACATTAAAACATTACATAACACAGGGCTTCACCTTCTTGGCTTTATTCTGCACAGCATGCTGGTTTAGCCCTTTCAGCAGAAAATGGACACGCGTAATGCTGTAGAACCTGACAACCGATGTTGTTAAAGAAGCTGAATGCTCACTGCAGCCAATTTGTGGCACATTGGCTGCTAGGCGCAAAAAATCCTTCACTATTTATTTATTTATTTATTTATTTATGGTACCCTCAGGGCCCGAAGGCATTACAGAGGGGAGTGGCAATACAAAATAATACAGCAAACGGCAAAACGTAAAGGAAAAGAAGGGAAAATACAAAGCGATTGGCAAAAACACACAGTAACAAAGAATTAAATGTAGTAGCGGTAATACATTACAACGATTTTGTTAAAAAAAAACGGCAAAACGGCAAAACGTAAAGGAAAAGAAGGGAAAATACAAAGCGGTTGGCAAAAACACACAGTAACAAAGAATTAAATGTAGCAGCGGGAATACATGACAACGATTTTGAAAAAAAAAAAGCACGACATATATAACACGAAGCAAAATCAAACATCACAAAACATGTTTTGCAAAAAGGCCCTAAAACGTGATGTATCGGTAATAGCCGTAGCTGATTGTGGTAGTAGATTCCATTCGGATGTGGTTCTTGGAATGAAGGCATGCGAATAGGTTACGGTTCTGCAGCGGGGAACATGAACTTTTTGCAGATGGTCCAATCTGGGTGATATGAATGAGGGGGGTTTAATAAACTGTTCACGAAGATTTTTGCTATGATAAAGTTTATGAAGGAGACTGAGTCGGGCTATTTTACGCCGAATGGCGAGTTCAGGAAGGTTGAGCTGGGACTTCATTAAGGTAACACTGGCCGTGCGGTTATAATTGGCTAAAATGAAGCGAACTGAACGATTCTGGACTGCTTCTAATTCATGTGTAAGTGTAGTGCCACCAGGATCCCAGACGGATGATGCGTATTCAAGTGATGGACGAATATAAGTAGTGTAAAGAAGTTTCTTAAGGGATGAGGGCGCCATGTAGAAGTTCCCGCGAAAATACCCGAGAGAACGGTTAGCCTTGGCGATGATGTGCTCCACATGGTGGTTCCATGACAGGTTACTGGAAATATGAACACCTAGGTATTTGTAAAATGAAACAGACTCGAGGTGGGTATCATTGAGATGATAATCTGGATACGCAAGTGAGGTGCGGCACACACGCATTGCTTTGCATTTTGAAATGTTTAGTTCCATGTTACATAATTGACACCAGGTAAATATGTTATTTAAATCCGTCTGGAGCGAGGTAACATCATTTTGGTTAGTTATTTTCCGATAAATTACACAGTCATCTGCGAATAGGCATACCTTTGATGAGACATTAGTTGGCAGGTCGTTCATGAAAATTAAGAACAGTAAGGGTCCCAACACAGAGCCTTGGGGAACACCCGAGAGCACCGGCTGGACGGGGGAATCAATATTGTTAGCAGAAACAAACTGTGTTCGGTTGGAAAGAAAGGCTCGAATCCAGTTAAACACGTTAGGGTCTAGGTTTAAGTGTTTCATCTTAAGAAGTAGTAACTGATGACTGACCTTATCGAATGCCTTAGAATAATCTAAAAAAATACAGTCAATGGTGAATCCAGAATCGAGTAGGACATGCAGGTCGTTTGTAAAGACTAAGAGCTGCGTTTCGCAAGAAAAATTCTTGCGGAAACCGTGTTGCGAGGGTGTGAAAAACTGGTTAGACTCGAGAAAGTTAACAAGGTGGGTGAAAATGATATGCTCAAGTATTTTGCACGGGACAGATGTCAGTGAAATTGGACGGAAGTTTGATGGATTGTGTGTTAGCCCTGATTTGTGAACTGGCACTATCTTACCGACCAGCCAGTCTTCCGGAAGGCTAGAATGCTGCAGGGACTGTGAAAAAATGCATGACAGGATAATAGAGGAGTATTCAACAGTGTTCTTCAGGAATTTAGCATTGATACCATCAACTCCACATGATGATGAGTTTTTAAGTTTCTTAATGACCGCACGAATACCTTCCGAGGTAACGAAGATAGCGTCCATAGGTAGGTAATGGGGTGAGGCAAGGAGATTTGGTTGTTGATGGTCGCCTGGTGAGAGAAAGCTTTTATGAATGTGTCATTTAGTACAGATGCGCATTCTACGTCGGGCACGGGATGCCCTTCAGCTGTCAGCAAGGCTATAGCGCGGCGCTCGCTGCCACGCATGAAATTCCAAAACTGTCTAGGGTTATTTTTCAGCATAACCGGTAGAGTGTGACTAAAAAAGGAAGACTTAGCTCGTTTCACTTCAGATAAATAGGTTGTGGCAGCAGATTTGTAAGTAGACCAACGTTTATCAGACGGGGATTTGACAGCATCACGATAAAACCTTTTCTTACGGTTTGAAAGGCGGTTTATGTATCTGTTGTACCATGGAGCACGTGTATTGGAAAGAACTTGTTTTATAGGGATATGTTTAACGGTTAGCTCTGAAACTTTAGCTTTAAATAAGTCCCAGTTGCTCTGCACCGATCTTTCAGGGTAGTTGGGTAAGAACTCATCTAGGAATGTGCCCAAATCCTTGTTAATTGAGTCAAAGTCAGCCTTTCTGTAATCCCGTATAGTTTTAAGCTGCTTACGCATGCGTGAGAATGGCAGCAATATATTTGCTTGAATAATATCGTGATCACTGATACCAGGTACATTGGACACTGAAGATACAATATCTGGTTCTGATGTCAATATAAGATCAAGAATGGATGACGTAGTATCGGTAACGCGCGTAGGAAAATTAACAAGCTGCGTCAAACCAAAATCTGAACAGATGCGAATAAAATGCTCCGCTTCCGCTGAGTTAGGCAAGGAATATGAATAAGAATTTGACCACACAATGTTAGGGAAATTGAAATCGCCTAGTAGAATCACAGCTGCGCGAGGAAACAAAACCTTCAAATGGCTCAGACAATCATGTAGGTCATTGCAAAAGTTTGCACTTCCTGAAGGTGGGCGGTAACATACGCCAATGACAACTTTTCTAAAAGCCACGTTGAGGCAACACCATGTTGCCTCCAAAACCGAGTCTATCGCAACAGCGTAGTTTTCAATGCTCTCATTCACCGCAAGAAGAACACCACCGCCACATCTATTAGGTCTGTCGCAGCGATATATTTTGTATTTTTTATCACAGCACAGCAGCTCTTCGTTTCGTATTTTGTCGCAAAGCCACGTTTCAGTTACCGCAATAATATCGGCGTGTGAATCATTAACTGCTGCACTCATTTCATCTTTCTTGGACAGGAGGCTGCGAACATTAGTAGACAGCACGATCAATTTTCTGTGGTCAACGCAAGTGCCACCACCCCTTGCTTCATCCTAGCTTCCCGAGGAAGCATTAAATTGTCGACCAGAACGAAGTTGCCGAGAAGAGGAGTTGGCGACACTAGCGTTATTAGTTACGCGTCTGGATGGCCCGATTTCATGCACTGTATCAGTAACGTAGTCGTAGCCATAACATTTCTCATTTGCAAAAAGTTTGTTATAGCGCACACTGAAAGGGCAATGAAGCTCTTTGGCGAAGTTGGTCAGCATTGCTCTAGTACGGCGAGTGTTAGCAGAAAAATCCTCCCGCATAACCACTTTGCTTCCTTTGAGCATGTGACGTTTTGAAAGAACCATTTCTTTCGTTTTGTAGGTGGAAAATTTTACTATAATCGCACGAACTTTATTAGTGGAAAAGCGGCCGATTCTATGTGCGCGTGCAACGTTATCACCAGATAAAGTTAGATCAAGGGACTGGCGAAATAAGCTCAAGATAGTTTCCTCAGTCTGCTGCGTAGTTTCAGAGGCATTGTCTGCGATACCAAAGAATACTAGATTATCCCTCCGAGAGCGATCCTCAGCCTCATCGAGACGCGCACGTAGACCAAGCATGTCGCCCTGCACTTGCCTTGTAAGTTGACTCATTGCCGTCAGTTCGCGCTGAATGTTGTCTATAATGGATGTCCGCTTTTCAACCGTTTCCAGGCGCGTCAATATGTTGGAAATGTCTTTAGTAAGCGAAAGCTGATGTTGCTTAAGCTCCTGGATGTCACCTGACATTACCGCTTGCGTGGTTTCAATGCGAATCGAACGTTCTTGCATATCTTTCACCATTTTATGTATTTCAGTAATTTGATCATCCTTGGGTCCCGGGTTCTGCTCGACATCACCACATATTAACAACAAAAGGTCACAAAAAGGCTGTAACAGGGCTTCTGGGCATGGAAGCACCATAATAAAAGGGTTGTCAGATCGAAAACTCCTACACGGTAGTCTGTTAAAATAACTGACCTGCAAAACGTAGGGAAGCATGAATGAGTACATGCCTCTGCCGATGCTTCCATGCCCACTGCCGGTGGCATGCGTGCAACACGGTTTTAAAGGGGCCAGTGGTGTCGCTGTCGTCGTGGCCGATGACGATTTTGCTGCGGCACGTGCGAGATCCCTCCCCTCGAAGAACCAGCTCTGATGAGATAAAGTGCAGAGCACCGGACCCTGGGTTGTATCCAGGTAGGTGCTGTTAGCAGTCGAAGGGAAAGTCACGCTGGAATGTACGCTGAGCGGTAGCAATGCTCCGGCGTTGGCTGTACTCAGGCACTCGACGAGAAACTGCAAAACGTAGGGAAGCATGAATGAGTACATGCCTCTGCCGATGCTTCCATGCCCACTGCCGGTGGCATGCGTGCAACACGGTTTTAAAGGGGCCAGTGGTGTCGCTGTCGTCGTGGCCGATGACGATTTTGCTGCGGCACGTGCGAGATCCCTCCCCTCGAAGAACCAGCTCTGATGAGATAAAGTGCAGAGCACCGGACCCTGGGTTGTATCCAGGTAGGTGCTGTTAGCAGTCGAAGGGAAAGTCACGCTGGAATGTACGCTGAGCGGTAGCAATGCTCCGGCGTTGGCTGTACTCAGGCACTCGACGAGAAACTGCAAAACGTAGGGAAGCATGAATGAGTACATGCCTCTGCCGATGCTTCCATGCCCACTACTTTGGTGTGCAAGCGCGTGGTGCTAAATGCACGAGTTAGTCTATCCTCAAGGGTTTTGATTAGACTATATAGACGAACAGAGGGGTAAAGAAGGCCCCCCATGTCCCACTTTTTACACGCTTCTGCTGGCAATTGATCCGTCACACTATCACGTGTGACGAGGCAGGCATCCTTGCAAGCTTCGCATTGGGTTGAGAAGATTTGCTTCCTGGCTACATATCCTGCAATATAATAGGTGAGGCGGTCATCACTGCGTTCTTCAACGTAGTCAGCGTGGTCAATCGCAACCTCTGCTGCTTCGACAGGTAGTGTAACGTCGTCACAAGCTGGTGCTTCATTTTCAGACAGCTGATGGTCCTCGGACAGCAGGGCCTCCAAAAGTCCAGGAGATACGTTTGCTCCCTTGGGACTTTTCGCCAAGCTATAAAAGCTTATGCACCTGCATATATACATGTAAATTATAAAAATTGATACTTTGGATTATATGCTTTGTATTTCAATGTACAGGACTAAAAATGCACAAGCATACTTGATTATGATAATGAACTGCGCAGGAGTTGGGTGATCGTTAGCTCCACTGGCCTGTCTGACGATACCAAAGGAACGCTCCAAACAGTCTTGACTGAGACGGGAGGTCATCAAAAACCTAAACCCAACCATTTCAGTGAGGTACTTCAGTAGGTCCTTCGCAGAGTGGATCGTCACACGTAGACCTTCTGCCGTGCTCTTGCTTAAGAAGCCGAGCTCTCCTGCATGGGCCTCCCACTGGTCGAGAAATTCCAGCATGTTGTCAAGTGCAGTTTCTTTAGTGCTGCCACGTCTGAAACATGAAAAGTATTTACGTCTTCACATGAAAATGAGCCCAGTTGGTGTACATACCTCAGAGCTTCTGCTGGAAACCGCGACGTCATGGCGTCAATTGTTTGAGCCATCATGTTGATAAATACTTTTGTTGGCTCCAGATTTGGGTACTGTTGCTCAATTTTTTCTTTGTGAAAATCCATCGCGTGCTCAACTGCGCTACTGAAAATATAAAAAGCCAGATTGACCCTCATCTTTTCGAACCCACTAGGATATATGTGAGAACGTGTTAACTTGGGTTGCAACTTTCAATGTGAAGGGACTGCTGTCGACCTTCCAAGTCATTGCCACATGTTCCCAAAGAACCTGCAAGAGTTCATAATGGTTAGTAAACCAGCTTTACCAGGTACCCAACATTTCAAAATATTATGAGAATAAAATAACACACTTACTCGGCCCTTGTGTGTGTTGAAGCCATGCTTAATCATGATGTCTCGCACACATTTCACAAGATGAGGGAAGTCCGAAATAAAATGGAGGAAGCGCTTGTCGTCGCATGGATGTGTAACCTTACATCGTACATGTTTAGCATTTCCATGAACACCCATGTTGTGCCACATGGCACGGTTCCATGAAGCGCCGTCCGTGCAGATGTAGTCCACATAAAGATTAGCTTTCTCGCACAGAAGAACTGCTTCTAAAATTATCTTTGTCAGCGTTGGCGCCTTCACATTTCCATTCGAAGCAAAGGCCCCTGTAGAAAAAAAAATATTGCAGGCATGAGTGCAATTACATAAAATAACAGTACTTTGATAAATGCTATTTACCAATTATCTGCGTCCATTTGCCCACAAAAGGCTGAAACATGACGACTAAGCCATGATCAGCCTTTGTGTGCTTGTCCTGAGCTCCAGTAAATTGTCCAAGGTTTACGAAGCCTTCAATATCCGTGGATGACTTGAGGTCCAGGTGTGTAGAAAGTTTCATCTCGTCTATAACGAGGCCGCCATGTCTGTTCATTTCATTCATTTCACTAGCCTTCTCCTTCACGCACTCAAGAAGCTTGCGACTAAAGCCATAAGATGCCTTGAAGGCCTGCGAATGCAAGATGAGGATGATTAAATTATGCTGAATAAGAGAGAAATTGTAATCGTATAACTTGATGTGCTTTTGGAGGCAGAAACGGCTTGGAAGTATAAGGATCTTATGGGCCCTGAGATGCTCGTATAAGCTCGGGCTCTTGATCCTTAAAACAATGCACTCTAAGAGCCACGCTTTGTCGTATCGATATCCTCGCATGGATTTTCGTTTCGATGCCTCAAAACATGCTCGGACTGCATACTGCTGCTTTTTCGGAAGCTGCTTGATCTGAAACAAATGCACGAAACAGGAAGCTTTATTTATGACGCTAAATATGTAAAAATACAGCACCTTACCTTTGCCTCAAAGCTGTTTTCCTTGATAGAGGAATTCCTTTGTCGTAACGTTCGTACGACCTCATGAAGGGTGTGCACTTTCTTACTCCGCCGCCTCAAAGTGCGAACGGCACATTTCAATCTCCTTCCCGCTGTCTTTACCAATGGGCGTCGCACCTTATTTTTTAAGCGCAGCAAACGAGCCATGAGGATTCGCCTCACTTTTCTGCACTTCAGACACCGCTGAGGCATATGGGCCGGCATACCTGGAAGAAACAACAAAATGGGCGACATGTGAAGTATATGAAATAATTTTTCACAGTTGTGATATGTCCAAGACGTATGTACCAAAACACAACATACCTTGTGACACAGATCCATCACACACAGCGGCGAACAGGCCATTTGCTGACAATGTTGTGCAGTCAGACACATCTAATCACTTAAACTCGCTGGTATTTCCCACTCCACAACACACAGAGAGTTTTTCTGCATACACCAGAAGCTCTTGGGCCTCTTCCTCAGACTCAACGGTGCGCTGACAGTGAAGGTGGCCAGCCAGGAAAATGGTGCAGGAGGGTGAATTTCGCTCTCCAATTTCGAACACAGCTATTTTGTTGAAGGCAACAGGAGGTACTTTGTTTTTATGATGTTCAGCTGTTTGGTAACTCGCTATGTTTTTGTTTTGGAATGTCTGACGTGACCAATGGTAGTCGAAGACCAAAAATGAAGTGTTTCCGAGGTACTTCATCGTTGACTATGTCCAGTTCGTCATGAGGAATGAGCTGAACCGATTCGCGTTCTGAATCGTCAATGTCTTCGCGGCTCTTCTTTGCAGGCACGGAAGAGCCCTGTCCCATTCTCCTCTTCCTCTCTTTTGGCAGAGTTTTCGTCATATACTTTGGAAGGTTCGGGAAAATTGTTGGAATAGCACTCTCCTTAAGGGCAGGCACATCGCGTGGTATATGGACCTCCTTTCCATTCACAATGTGCACGTAGTGTCTCATGATAAACCTGAAAACATAATAAAAAGTGAGCGTAGCCTCTGTAATGAAGACACTTCGGATTTCCAAGCAACAAAACAACAAATAATGCATGTGCTGCAGCGTTAGGTGACACACATCTAGCCGCGGGTCGATGGAGGCAGAACGCAAAACGCGCCCACGTGGAGCAACATGCCAATGTAAGTACAAGAACAACCGATCATCTGAATTAGTCTAGCTCTTTCCACTGCACTTCTGCTGCTCATGACCCGTGTGTCACACCGGGTCAGTGTGTTAACTTGTAGAAACCTCAACTTTTCTATATGCTTAAACATGTACGAATTCCATACGTACCTTGGGTCAAAATGCCTTTCGCAAACTGCAGAATTCTCTTGCAGTGGCTTGTCGGCCCTTGGTATGGCACGTGCCCACTTTTCAAATTCATCCTCACGGGCAGGTGCACGAAAGAGAGACAGTCTTTCACCGCAGGACTTGTAGCCGGCGTCGCAACCTGGCACAAAGCACCACCTCTGCGTTTTTTTTTCCCCGTCGACGGCATTCTTCAAAGCGGTTCAAAAATCGACGACAACCGCTGACATCATCTCCTTCAAGAAATCGGGAAGCGATAGAAAAAGCAGGCCGTACTTCGCGAACAGCGACAGCTTACTTGCACTGCTCCGTCACCAACGAGACACGAGTAACACATGCTCACAGTCGGCACATGCCAACAGCGCCCCAGGCTGACGCGCCAAATTTCCCCCCAGCTGCGAGAACGCGCAGAGGGGCCTCGCTAGGCAAGAGGCCGCCGCCGCAGTCATCACACCTCCCCATTCTAGCCACCCTACCATGGTCGCTGAACGGATGGATGGATGGATATGGCTGTACCCTTTAGATCGGGCGGTGGCTAGCGCCAACAAGCCGTAATACTTAATGAACAAAAAACTAGATTTATTTTTTTCCTTTAAATGGTGAGGTGGAGGATTCGTACTTTGCAGTGAAGGGTTTAATTTTCACTCTTGCCTTGACTTTAGGCACCAATCAGATAACCTCCTTCTAGTTAATTCTACCCACTTAAAGTGTATTTTGCCCTCACTGTCCCTAAACCCCAGTGCTTTGAAAAACTCTGCGCCATCATCCTGAACTATAGGGTGAAGCCCTTTACAGAACATTATCAAGTGTTCGGCAGTTTCTTCTTCCTCTCCACACGCACTGCATACCGTGTCTACCCTTTCGTATTTGGCCCGATATGTCTCGGATCGCAATACTCCCGTCCTGGCCTCAAACAGTAGAAAACTACCACGAGTATTATCATAGACCCTTTCCTTGGCAATTTCCTGCTTAAAAGTTCGATAGATCTCTAGTGCGGACTTCTTAATAATGCCAATTCTCCACATATCGGTCTCAGCTTCCTTCACCTTCTTCGTAACCAATAATTTTTTTTGGTTTGGCCCCCTGCTGTTTTCCAAGTATTTACCAGTCAATTTTCTGGTTCGCTTCCGCCATATTGTATCAAAATTCTTCATGTACAAGTAGCTGAGTACCTTCCTAGCCCAACGCTCCTCCCCCTTTTCTCTCAATCGCTTCTCAAATTTTATCTTGCTGCTAGCTTCCCTGCCCTCAAATGAAGTCCATCCCATATCACCTTGTACTCCCCGATTTGGTGTATTCCCGTGAGCTCCTAAGGCAAGCCTACCTATTCCACGTTGCTTAATTTCTAATCTTTCTTGAACTTCTGATCTCATGCACAAGACCGCATTGCCGAACGTCAGACCAGGAACCATGACCCCTTTTCATATTCCTCTCACAACATCATACCTATTGTAATTCAACAGTGCCCTGTTATCATTACCGCTGCATTCCTGTTACCTTTAGTCGACACGAATATTCGTGTTCCCTTTGGTACTCGGCCCCATGGCTTATCCATACGCCCAGATATTTGTATTTATTTGTTATCTCTAGCGTGACTTCCTGAATTCTAAGCTCACTACCTTCATTGTCATCAAAAATCATGACTGTTGATTTTTCCTCACTGAATCTGAAATCTAACCAATCTCCCTCATTACCGCAGATGTCCACTAATCTCTGCAAATCTTCCTTGTTGTCGGCCATTAGCACTATATCATCTGCGTACATCAATGCTGGTACTGCCTGTTCAATGAGTATTCCTTGTTTCACGAAAGAGAGGTTGAAGCCCAGTCCACTTCCTTCTAATTTGGCCTCTAATCCTTGTAAGTACATCATGAATAATAAGGGTGAAAGGGGACACCCCTGCCTAAGCCTCCATTTTACCACTGCAGGCTTGGATACCTATTTTTCCCACTTCATAATTACCTTGTTACTTTTATAGATATCCGTTAGAAGATTAGTGACTACATCTTCCACGCCTAGTGTGTCCAGTATTCCCCATAATTCCTCTTGAACCGTGCTATCGTACGCTCCCTTGATATCCAAAAATGCTAGCCACAGGGGCCTGTGTTCCTTTCCTTCTATTTCGATGCACTGCGTCAGTGAGAACTGATTGTCTTCGAACCTCCTGTGTTTCCGAAACCCATTCTGCAGTTCCCCCAGCACCCCCTCATCCTCTATCCATGCCTGCAGTCTTTCCTTTATAATCTGCATCGCCAGCCTGTAGACCACTGATGTCACTGTTAAAGGACGGTAGTTGTTTATGTCAGCTTTATCCCCCTTCCTTTATAGATCATGCTCATCCTGCTAAGTTTCCATCCATGGGGAACTTCTCCATCGATTATTATTTTGCTCACTGCCTCTCTCAAAGTCTGCTTAGACTTCGGGCCTAATGTCTTTATCAGTATAATTGGAATGCCATCTGGGCCTATTGATGTACTACTAGGAACCCTTTTCTCAGCCTTTTCCCACTCTTGTTGTGAAAATGGAGCTATTGCGCCACTTGATTCATCCTTGTCTATTGTGGTGCATAAAGCACTTATTTGTTGAAAATTTTTTGTCACCCTTGTTCTTATATATTCAATAGCTTCATCCCTTTTTAGCCTAGCACCTTGAGCTGTAGTTATAAACTTCTGCTCTAGGGTCGTCTCATTTCTTAGCGAGTTTAGATGGTTCCAAAATTTCGCAGCTGCCTTTCTATCTTTTTTATGTACTTCTGCCAGCCACTGGGCTCCCTTTCTTCTAATTTTTTCATTGATCAGAAGGGATGCATCCCTTCTACAGCTTAGGAAGATTTCCCATTTTCCTTCAACATCATCTGTCGGTTCACCCCGCTGCTTAGCTTATAACGATCGCAGCGCCAGAGTGCCCTCTAGTTAATTTTGAGAAACTCTATGCAGCAGCCATCCCCACCATGATCCCCACACATGTGGCTCCTGCGCCACACGGAAGTGACGTCAAGTTAAAATTTATTACTTAAAGCTAGGTAAATGTGTAAATTATTCATGTGTAATGCGTTAAACCTACAAAAATTTTACTAAGCAGGTGTTCACCGATTCAATTAGCCTAGTTTTGTT